>NC_037675.1:58589117-58740194 GCF_003255815.1 Theropithecus gelada | reverse complement strand
ATGAGTTTCTTCACAGAATTGGAAAAAACTGCTTTAAAGTTCATATGGAACCAAAAAAGAGCCCGCATCTCCAAGACAATCCTAAGTCAAAAGAACAAAGCTGGAGGCATCACGCTACCTGACTTCAAACTATACTACAAGGCTACAGTAACCAAAACAGCATGGTACTGGTACCAAAACAGAGATATAGACCAATGGAACAGAATAGAGTCCTCAGAAATAATACCACACATCTACAGCCATCTGATCTTTGACAAACCTGAGAAAAACAAGAAATGGGGAAAGGATTCCCTATTTAATAAATGGTGCTGGGAAAATTGGCTAGCCATCAGCAGAAAGCTGAAACTGGATCCTTTCCTTACTCCTTATACGAAAATTAATTCAAGATGGATTAGAGACTTAAATGTTAGACCTAATACCATAAAAATCCTAGAGGAAAACCTAGGTAGTACCATTCAGGACATAGGCATGGGCAAAGACTTCATGTCTAAAACACCAAAAGCAACGGCAGCAAAAGCTAAAATTGACAAATGGGATCTAATTAAACTAAAGAGCTTCTGCACAGCAAAAGAAACTACCATCAGAGTGAACAGGCAACCTACAGAATGGGAGAAAATTTTTGCAATCTACTCATCTGACAAAGGGCTAATATCCAGAACCTACAAAGAACTCCAACAAATTTACAAGAAAAAAACAAACAACCCCATCAAAAAGTGGGCAAAGGATATGAATAGACATTTCTCAAAAGAAGACATTCATACAGCCAACAAACACATGAAAAAATGCTCATCATCACTGGCCATCAGAGAAATGCAAATCAAAACCACAATGAGATACCATCTCACACCAGTTAGAATGGCGATCATTCAAAAGTCAGGAAACAACAGGTGCTGGAGAGGATGTGGAGAAATAGGAACACTTTTACACTGTTGGTGGGATTGTAAACTAGTTCAACCATTATGGAAAACAGTATGGCGATTCCTCAAGGATCTAGAACTAGATGTACCATATGACCCAGCCATCCCATTACTGGGTATATACCCAAAGGATTATAAATTATGCTGCTATAAAGACACATGCACACGTATGTTTATTGCAGCACTATTCACAATAGCAAAGACTTGGAATCAACCCAAATGTCCATCAGTGACAGATTGGATTAAGAAAATGTGGCACATATACACCATGGAATACTATGCAGCCATAAAAAAGGATGAGTTTGCGTCCTTTGTAGGGACATGGATGCAGCTGGAAACCATCATTCTTAGCAAACTATCACAAGAACAGAAAACCAAACACCGCATGTTCTCACTCATAGGTGGGAACTGAACAATGAGATCACTTGGACTCAGGAAGGGGAACATCACACACCGGGGCCTATCATGGGGAGGGGGGAGGGGGGAGGGATTGCATTGGGAGTTATACCTGATGTAAATGACGAGTTGATGGGTGCAGTAGACCAACATGGCACAAGTATACATATGTAACAAACCTGCACGTTATGCACATGTACCCTACAACTTAAAGTATAATAATAATAAATAAATTTAAAAAAAAAAAAAAAAATAAGAGCCAATGATCTGTTGTCTATAAGAAACAAAATTCACCTATAAAGACACATATAAACTAAAAATAAAGGAACAGAAGAAGATAACCCATGCAATGGAAACCAAAAAAGAGCAGGAGTAACTATACTTATATCAGATGAAATAGATTTCAAGACAAAAATTGTAGAAAGAGATAAAAGCGAACATTATGTAATGATAAAGAGGTGAGTTCCACAAGAGGATATAACAATTATAAATATATACGCACTCAACACTGGAGCACCCAGATATATAAAGCAAATATTATTAAAGCTAAAGAGAGAGATAGATCCCGATACAATAATACCTAGAAACTTTAACACTCCACTCTCAGCAGCATTGGACAGATCATTGAGACCAAAAATCAACAAACATCAGACTAAATGTACACTGCAGACCAAATGGACCTAATAGATATTTACAGAACATTTCATCCAATGACTGCAGAATACATGTCCTTCTCCTCAAGACATGGATCATTCTCAAGGATAGCCCATGTTAGGCCACAAAGCAAGTTTTAAAACATTAAGAAAAAAATTGAAATCATACCAAGTATCTTCTCTGACCACAATGGAATAAAACTAGAAATTAGTAACATAATAAATTTTGAAAACTATACAAACACATGGAAATTAAACAATATACTCCTGGATGACCAGTGGGTAAATAAAGAAGTTAAGAAGAAAACAAAATTTTCTTGAAAAAAATGATAATGAAAACACAACATACCAGAATCTATGGGATAAAGCAAAAGCACTAGTAAGAGGAAAATTTATAGCTGTAAGCATATATATATATATATATATATATATATGTAAAACAACTTCCAATAAACATCTTAAAGAACAATGCATCTTAAAGAACTAGAAAAGCAAAAGCAAACCAAACTCAAAATTAATAGAAGAAAAGATATAATAAAGATCAGAGCAGGAATAAATAAAATTAAAATTAAAAATCAACAAAACAAAAAGTTAGTTTTTTAAAAAGATAAATAAATTGACAAACTTTTAGCCCAAACAACTAAGGAAAAAAGAGAGAAGACCCAAATAAGTAAAATCACAGGTTAAAAAGGAGATATTATAACTGATAAGGCAAAAATTCAAAAGATCACTAGAGGCCACTACAAGCAACTATGTGTCAGTAAATTGAAAAACCAAGAATAAATTGATAAATTCCTAGACACATACAACTTATTAAGATTGAACCATGAAGAAATCCAAACTCTGAACAGACCAATAACAAATAATGAGATCAAAGCCATAATAAAAAGTCTCCCAGCAAAAAAAAAAAAACACACACACACACACACACACACAACCAAACCCAGGATCAGGATCTGATGGCTTTATTGCTGAATTTCAACAAATGTTTAAAGAAGAATATGAATCCTACTCAAACTATTAAAAAGATACAGGAGGAGGAAATACTTTCATACTTGTCCTATGAGGACAGGATTACCCTGATACCAAAGCGAGACAAATACACATCAAGAAAAGTAAACTACAGGCTAATATTCCTGACAAACACTGATGCAAAAATTCTCAGCAACCACTAGTAAACTAAATTTAACAAGACATTAAAAAGATCGTTCATCATGACCAAGTCGGATTTATCCCAGGGATGCAAGGATGGCTCAACATATGCAAATCAATCAATGTGATACAACATATCAACAGAATGAAGGACAAAAATCATATGATCATTTCAATCAATGCTGAAAAAGCATTTGTTAACATTCAACATCTCTTCATGGTAAAACCATAAAAAAAAAAAAAATTGGGTATAGAAGAAACATACCTCAACAGAGTAAAAGCCATATATGACAGACCCACAGCTAGTATCATACCAAACGGGGAAAAACCAGAAGCCTTTCCTCTAAGATCTGGAACATAATAAGAATGCTCATTTTCACCACTGTTATTCAACATAATACTGGAAGTCCTAGCTAGAGCAATCCAACAAGAGAAAGAGATAAAGGGCATTCAAATTGTAAAGGAAGAAGTCAAATTATCCTTGTTTGCAGGAGATATAATCCTATATTTGGAAAAACCTAAAGACTCCACCAAAAAAAAACAAAACAAAACAAAACTATTAGAACTAATAGACAAATTCAGCAAAATTGCAGGATACAAAATTCACATACAAAAATCAGTGACATTTCTATGTGCCAAAAGCAAACAAGCTGAAAAACAAATATTTTAAAATCCCATTTACAAGACCTACAAATGAAATTAAATACCTAGGAATTAACCAAAGAAGCGAAAGATCTCTGTAATGTAAACTATAAAACAATGATGAAAGAAATTGAAGAAGACACAACAAAATGGAAAGATATTCCATGTTCATGGATTGGAAGAATCAATATTGTTAAAATGTCCATTTTACCCCAAGTAATCAACTGATTCAACACATATCAAAATACCAATGACATTCTTCACAGAAATGGATAAAACAATCCTAAAATTTATATGGAACCACAAAACACCCAGAATAGCCAAAGCTATCTTGAGCAAAAAGAACAAAACTGGAGAAATCACATTACCTGACTTCAAATTGTACTACAGATCTATAGTAATCAAAACAGCATGGTACTGGCATAGGAACAGACACATAGACCAATGGAACAGAATAGAGAACCGAGAAACAAATCTATACATCTAAGGTGAACTCATTTTTGACAAAAGTGCCAAGAACATACATTGGGGAGAGGACAGCCTCTTCAATAATGGTTCCAGGAAAGTTGGATATCCATATGCAGAAGAATAAAACTAGACCCCTATTCTCCGGCTATATACAAAAATCAAATCAAAATGCATTAAAGACTTAAATCTAAGGCCTCAAACTATAAAACTTTTTCAAGAAAACATTGGGGAAACTCTCCAAGAAATTGGATTGGGCAAAGATTTCTTGAGTAATACCCCACAAGCAAAGGCAACCAAAGCAAAAATGGACAAATGCAATCACATCAAGTTAAAAAGCTTCTATACAGTAAAGGAAACAATCAACAGAGTGAAGAGATAACCCACAGAATGGGTGAAAATATATGCAAACTATCCGTCTGTCAAGGGATTAATAACTAGAATATATAACGGGTTCAAATAGCTCTATAGAAAAAAAAATCTAATAATCTGATTCAAAAATGGGCAAAAGATCTGAAGAGACATTTCTCAGAAGACACACAAATGGCAAACAGGCATATAAAAAGGTGCTCAACGTCACTGATCATCAGAGAAATGGCAAATCAAAACCACAATGAAATATTATCTCACCCCAGTTAAAGTGACTTTTATCCAAAAGACAGGCAATAACAAATGCTGGCAAGAATATGGAGAAAAGGGAACCCTCATACACTGTTGTTGGGAATGTAAATTAGTATTTGATAGCACAACAGGATGCTATAGTCAATAATAATTTAAAAATAACTAAGAGTATAATTGGATTGTTTGTAACACAAAGGATAAATACTTGAGGTGAGGAGTACTCCATTTACCCTGATGTGATTATTATGCATTGTATGCCTGTATCAAAATATCTCATGTTCCCCATAAATATATACACCTACTATGTATGCACAAAAATGAAAAATTAAAAAGAAGCATTTTAATAAACCAAATAATGTATAGAGAATGTATTTTTACATTCTTTAGCGATAATAATATGTTAAAAACAATTATGACTAACATTGATATTGATAATATTACTATTTTTTTTTTTTTTTTTTTTTTTTGAGACGGAGTCTCGCTCTGTTGCCCAGGCTGGAGTGCAGTGGCCGGATCTCAGCTCACTGCAAGCTCCGCCTCCTGGGTTTACACCATTCTCCTGCCTCAGCCTCCCGAGTAGCTGGGACTACAGGCGCCCGCCACCTCGCCCGGCTAGTTTTTTGTATTTTTAGTAGAGACGGGGTTTCACCATGTTAGCCAGGATGGTCTCGATCTCCTGACCTTGTGATCCGCCCGTCTCGGCCTCCCAAAGTGCTGGGATTACAGGCTTGAGCCACCGCGCCCGGCGATAATATTACTATTGATAATATTAGTGTCAATTACTTAGTCTGCACCAGCCATGATGCCAAGCATATTACATGGATTACCTCATTTCACTTTCTCGGCCCCATGGAGTAAGCTTATTCAATATAAATTTAATTCAGAAGAACTTCCTACCTGGAGTCTGAGACCCTCTGTTATTGGCATGTAATGATTTTTCTGCAGCAATGTAAGGATATATGTAGTATCTATAAATCACTATTTTGCCTTAATACATGCAATTTACAGACAATCTTGTCCCTCTGTATCCCAAACAAGGCAGAAGAATATTGTGAATCGATATCTCAATGGGATTCTATTTAAGTTGTGGCAAAAGTCATAGAAGGAGTCAGGCTATTGTTAGGCTTATGTCACAGGTCTACCTAGCTTTACACTTTCATGTAAGACAGTGTCTTGGTTTTCCTGAATAGCTACCTCTGGGAAGGAAAAACAAAGTCAAAATACAAGATGTTGCCCAGTATAGTGTTTATTGCACAAAGTATTGAATTTAAAGACAAAAGACCAAGGGTCAAAACTCTTCATGACACTTACTAGCTGTGTGATCACATGCAAACTTCACACACTCATTTCCCTTTCCTCATCTGTGATATCTTGAATTTCTTTGAGTTTCCTCAAAATGGCTATTTGAATTCTCTGTCTGAAAAGTCACATATTTCTGTTACTCCAAAATTGGTCCCTGGTGCCTTATTTAGTTCATTTGGTGAGGTCATGTTTTCCTTGATTCTCATGATTCTTGTAGATGTCCGTCTGTGCCTTGACACTGAAGAGTTAGGTATTTATTGTAGTCTTCACTGTCTGGGTTTATTTGTACCTGTTCTTCTTGGGAAGGCTTTCTAGATATTTGAAAGAATTTGAGTGTTGTGATCTAAGCTGTATTTGCTTTAGGGGGCACCCCAAGCTCAGTAATGCTGTGGTTCTTACAGACTCATAGATGTACCACCTTGACAGTCTTGAACAAGATCTGGGAGATTTCTCTGGATTACCAGGCAGACTCTTATTCTCTTCCTTTACTTTCTGCAAGACAAGAAGCTGCCCCCTTCTCCCTCCTAACCCTTGTTTTGAGCCACTTGAAGCTGTAACACCCCTGTGGCCACCACCACTGGGACTGTGCTGGGTCAGACCTGAAGCAAGCACAGCACCAGTTCTCACCCAAGGCCTGCTGTAACCACTCTCTGGCTACTGCCTGTGTTTGCCCAAGGCCCTAGGACTCTACAATCAACAAATGGCAAAGCCAGGTCTGTGTCCTTCCCTTCAGAACAGCAAGTTCACCTAGGCCCCGGGTAGGTCCAGAGATGCCATCTGGGAGTCAGGGACTAGAGTCAAAAACCTTAGAAGTCTAACTGGTGTTCTATTGTACTGAGGCTGAGCTGGCCCTCAATCCACAAGACAGTTCTTCCCACTCTTCCCTCCTCTTTCCAATGGTAGAGGAGCCTCACCCCTTGGCCACCACCACAGGCCCATTAGGACTACTGCCAGACTAAGGCCAATGTTCCCTTAAGGCCCATGGGCTCTTCAGTCAGCTTGTAGTGAATGCTGCCTGCCCTGGGACTCACCTTTTCAGGCAGTGGGCTCCCCTCCAAGCCTGAGCAGGTTCAGAAATGCCGTCCAAGAGCTTAGGCCTGGAATTGGGGACCCCAAGAGCCCACTTGGTGCTCTCCCCTGCTGTGGCTGACGTGGTACCTTAAGGTATAAGACAAAGTCCCCTTTACTTTTCCCTTTGCTTTTCTCAAGCAGAGGGAGTCTTGCCCCATAGCCACCACAGCTGGGAATGTGCTGAGTCTCACCTGAAGCCAGAAAGTTTCAGAGTCCCACCAAAGGCCCTCGATGTAGTACCCGGGTATCGCTGCTGGTTATTCAGTTAGCAAGTGATGAATTCTGTCAGAACTGGGTCCTCTCCTTCAAGGCAGCAGGTTCTCTTCTGGCCCAGGTGTGTCTAGAAATGTAGTCCAGGTACTAGAGCCTGGAATGGGGGCCTATCCTGCTGTGGCTCAGCTGTCATCCAAGATGCAAGACAAAGTCCTCCCCACTCTACCCTGTCCTCTCCTCAGGCAGAAGGAAGGGGTCTCTTTCGGAGCCATGAGCTATGCAGCCTGGGGCTGGGGAGGGGTGATGCCAGCACTCCCATAGACACCGCAGCTGATGTCTCAGTAGGTCACGTGCCCCCTCAGTCCTCTGGCTCTGGGCCCAGTTTAGCACTAGGACTCATCTAAAAGTTGCAGTTCTTGTGGTTCAGACTGCCTTTCAAGTTTATTTACAGCCCCTAAGCACCTTAGCCCTTGGTGGCAAGGTTTGTGGGAACTCAAGTTCATACCATTGGGATCAGAAATCCCCCTGGCTTGGGCTGGTTTAAATGCACCCTCCGTGGGCAGGCATCAGCTAAGTTTGGTCTGGTTTTCCTTTTTGCTCTAACAGGACAGAACTGAGTTCAAGGCCTCACAGTTGCTGTGCTCTCCCTCCCCAGTACCCAGAAATGCTCTCAACACATGCTGCCACCACAGGGGATGGGGAAGAGGTGGCGTCAGCGATTCAAGGCTGTTTTTTCCACCTCTTCAGTGCCTCATACAGTGATACAAACCAAAACCAGGTACTGAGTGGTCACCTGATTTTTGGTTCCGACAAAGGTGTTTTGTGTGTGTGTGTAGTTGTTAAACTGATGTCCTTGCAAAGGGGGTGGGGGACAATCTGTGGAGCTTTCTCTTCTGCCATCTTGCTCCACCATCCCCTTTTCTTATCTGTGGGATTGATGATAAAGGCACCTATCCACCAGGTAATTTATGACGATCGAATGCAGTACTCTGGCTCTGTGAGAGCACTTAGTGTGGCCGATGAAATAAGCACTGACTAATCATTTGCTTTCTTTCTGTGGAAGAGTATAACTTATTCAGTCATCTGTCCTTATCCTATGAAGAAGAAAATAGACTTTCACCAGCAAATTGTGGCGCACATGTCCTCAGTCTGTTCTTAGTCACTTCTCAGTCCTACTTAATAAGCATACTAGCTCGCCAAACCCAAATATGTTTCTGCTTGAAGGCTTGGCCTTCAAGCTTTGGCACTCTGTGAGACAGCTTGCTACTAGCTCTGTCTGGTTTACCAGAGGTCTAACTTCGGTGCCACCCCTTCAAGACACACTAGCACAGCCTTGACACATGAAAGTTGATGAACAAACCCAACACATTTGTCCTATAATTACAGGCTTTGGCAGCCAAGTGTCAACACATTGATTTGCTAGACTTTAAAAAGCTTTATTGGGTCTTAATGACCAATTCAACCTTGCATATGACCAAAAATGACTGGCCACAGCTTTGGAACTCTTCTGGATTTGACTGAAAATATGTTAACCCAGTGTTTCTTGTTGTGGTCCCTTCGCCACTTGCTCCTGAACCTCCAGGGAATCTCATTAAAATGCAGACTTTCCCCAGAGCTACTTAATCAGAATCTGGGGGTGGGGCCAGAGATCAGCACTGTTAACAAGCACGACAGGTTTTTCGATGATCACAAAAGTGAGGGCTGGTTGAGCAAATTCAAGGTTATCACCCAAACCACTAAAGGCTTCAAGGACTATATATAAGAGATAATGCTTCCATCCAGGACAATGTTTAAGTATATTGAAATGCTTAATTCTCAAATATGAGTTATGATTTTAAAAAGGCAGTGCAACCTAAGAACTGTAAACTGGTGGCAAAAGACCTTTACCCACATTAAAAAGAATTTTTTTTTCCTATATCACAAGTCATCAAGCAACTACTCACATTAATCAAGTGCATTGGTTGCACTAAAATAGGTAGATCTGTCCATTATGCAATAAAATGATTGACTTTAATGACTTCAGTAGAGTAGGTATTATATCAGTCTCTGATAATAAGAATAAGCATAGTAGATAATCACTTGCCAAGTCAATCACTAGCTATAACAATTGAATGTGAACATCTCATTTTGGTTTTACTTGTCTGTTTTGAACTTTGAGTTGGAGTTAAGTAGGAAAAATACTTTACAATACACTGAGCAGCAGAACTTCCATTTCAGGCTCAATTACAGAAAAAAAATATATGCCATCTTTTTCCCTTCCATTTCCCTTAATTGGGTCATCTAAATAAATGCATTGAGGCTAACGGGAGCCAGATTTTTCAGTGTGGAACCAGGAAGTTATAAGTAGGTAAAAGAGGCTAAGATAAACCCTGTGATGTTGGATTGGAATTGAAGGTATCAGTTGTTAACAAAGACAGATAGATAGATGGATACAGAAAGATGTGTATATGTGTATGTATGTGAGTGTGTGTGCGTGTGTGTGTGTATAAACATATTTTCTAGTCCTCTGAGAAGACCTAAAAGCAATGACACCCCAATAGCAATGAACACCAAGATCATGGCTTATAAATAAAGTTCTTCACTAAAAAGAGCCAGAACTCTAAAGAAATGACTGACTCCAGGACTTTGATAGGGAAATGGCTAATAAGCCTAGAACTTCCTGTTGTACCAGAAAGTAAGTGCTCAAAGAATGATGGGGACATGTCAAAAGGACATATAAGCCAGATCGAATAGGCTAATAAATAATAATACAGGTAATAAACATTGACAAAGTAAAAATCCATGAGTCCATATTTATATAAATAAATGAATGAAAATATAATGAAATGGAAGGAAAAGGAAAACTCTATCTTACAACAAAATGCCAAATCATAATGTAGGAATTTAAAAATTACCATTTAGCAACTTTCATGGTAATAATTGATTTGGTCAGGAATCATCAATGGATGCTAAAACTAATGCGTGAAAATTTGATGAGAGGCAAGATATTTATATAATCTTAAAGAATCTCTCCACAATATATTTATTCATTGCTTATTAATAAATATGTACATCGTTATTAATTAATTTTATATTAGAGTAACTTGGCAGACATCACCTTAACAAAGTAATAAATGTGAACAATGACAGTAGGAGGATGAATATCATGTGCCTCCTAATATTGTGTATTGAGAAGAGCACATCATTTCTGTAGTATTTCTGCCAAAAACGCATAATCTGAATTTAATCATCAGAAAACATCAGACAAACTCAAATTGAGGAATATTTCATTTTTATTATTTCCACCATTTTTTTTTCTATCTTAGATTCAACAGGTACATGTGCAGGTATGATACCTGGGTATACTGAAAGATGCTGAGGTTTGGAGTACCAATGATCCTGTCACCTAGGTACTACTGATTATAGTCCCCAATAGTTTTTCAACCTTTGCTCTTCTCTCTCCCTCCCCCACCAGTAGTCCCCAGTTTATACTCTTGCCATCTCTATGTCCATGAGTACTCAATGTTTAGCTCCCGCTTGTAAATAAAAACATGCAGTATTTGCTTTTCTGTTCCTGCATTAATTCGCTTAAAATAATGGCCTCCAGCTAGATTCATGTTGCTGCAAAGGACATGACTTTGCTCTTTTTTATGTCAGCATAGTATTTTGTGGTGTATGTCTACCACATTTTCTTTGTTCAGTCCACCATTGATAGGCTCCTAAGTTGATTCCATGTCTTTGCAATTGTGAATACTGCTGCAATGAACATATGCATGCAAGTTTCTTTATGGTAGAAGGATTTATACTCCTTTGGGTATATACCCAGTAATGAGATTGCTGAGTCGAACAGTAGTTTTGTTTTGTTTGCTTGTTTGTTTGTTGTTGTTGTTTGAGACAGGGTCTTATTGCCCAGGCTGGAGTGTAGTGGTGCAATCATGGTTCACTGCAGCCTTGACCTCAAGCAATCCTCCCACCTCAGCCTCCCAAGTAGTGGGGACTACAGGTGCATGCCACCATGCCTAGTTAATTTTTTTTTTTTTTTGTAAAGTGATGTGGGGGTCTCACTTTGTTGCTTAGGTTAGGCTGGTCTTGAACTCCTGGCCTCAAGTGATCCTCTTATCTCTGCCTCCCAAAATGCTGGGATTACAGGTGTGAGTCACCACGCTTGATCTGTTTTAAGAACTCTCCAAACTGCATTCCAAGTGGCTGAACTAATAATTTACATTCCCACCAACAATGTATAAGTGTTCCCTTTTTTCCACAGCCTCACCAGCATCTGTTGTTTTTTGACTTTTGAATAACAGCCATTCTGACTAGTGTGAGATGGTATCTCATTGTGGTTTTGATTTGCATTTCAAATTGAAGAATGTTTTACACAGCAAATTTTAAAAACTGTCAATGTCATAAAAGATAAGGAAAAAATGAGGGAGACTAAAGAGAAATGACATTTTAATGTAACCTATGACCATAGATTGGATTTTGGACCTACAAAAGGTATTGTTAGGACAAATTTTAATGAGATCCATGGGTTAGGTAATAGTATTGTTCAACACTAGTTTCCTATGGCAGCTCTAGTTTACCTGCCACAGTCCTCCTATATCCCATCAGTCTCTGATGGGAAGAGATGCAAAGATAGCTATTCGTCAAAATGGCCTCCTCCTCTCTACAAACCCCTTATCTCTTCTGGGTACTCTATATGGTGCAAGTGGGGCTCCTTGGGAAGTTGACTCTGAGATGAAGATCAGCATGCACTTAGCTTTGTAAGGAAGTACTCATAGGAAACAGCATAGAGAAGAAAGGGAAGCTGAGCTGAGATGTAGTCTCAGTGAAGGCTCAGCCAATCCCTTGGGGAGTTCTGGCACTGGATGGCGCTTCAGAATTCTGGGGGAATATCCCCAGTAATGGGATGGCTGGGTCAAATGGTATTTCTAGTTCTAGATCCTTGAGGAATCACCACACTGTTTTCCACAATGGTTGAACTAGTTTACAGTCCCACCAACAGTGTAAAAGTGTTCCTATTTCTCCACATCCTCTCCAGCACCTGTTGTTTCCTGATTTTTTAATGATTGATATTCTAACTGATATACCTCAAGGATTATAAGTCATGCTGCTATAAAGACACATGCACACGTATGTTTACTGCAGCACTATTCACAATAGCAAAGACTTGGAATCAACCCAAATGTCCATCAATGACAGACTGGATTAAGAAAATGTGGCACATATACACCATGGAATACTATGCAGCCATAAAAAAGGATGAGTTTGTGTCCTTTGTAGGGACATGGATGCAGCTGGAAACCATCATTCTCAGCAAACTATCACAAGAACAGAAAACCAAATACCGCATGTTCTCACTCATAGGTGGGAATTGAACAATGATATCACTCAGACACAGGAAGGGGAATATCACACACCGGGTCCTATTGTGGGGAGGGGAGAGGGGGAAGGGATAGCATTAGGAGATATACCTAATGTAAATGACGAGTTAATGAATGCAGCACACCAACATGGCACATGTATGCATGTGTAACAAACCTGCACGTTGTGCACATGTACCCTAGAACTTTAAGTATAATAAATATATATATATATAAAAAAAAAGAAAACTCCAAGACCCCAAGCAAATGGGTGATAGACAGAAACAGACCATTAACACAGGAAAAACACGTAATAAATACAAAACGTTCAATTACTAATAACTAACTAAATAAAATGCTTTTAAATTAAAAAAAATAATAAAAGAAAATAAAAGGAAAAAAAAAGAATTCTGGGGGAGCCGAACCTTTATACATCCACATCAACCAGGCCTTGACTAAGGGCATAACACTGAGCAAAGCAGCTGTCATTGGCTGGTGTACTTCCTAAAGGGGCTGATGCCTGAGGATTGTCTGCCAGTAGCACTCCCATCCCAGCAGCGGGCAGATTTAAGGCCTTCATTCCTGAAGGGGAAACAGACTATTTCAAGGGGATCACACACACACACACGCGCGCACACACACACGTAAAATCCATGGCACTCACCAATGCCTTTAGAACTTTTTTAAGAGAAGGGACAGAGACATGCTACAAAATACTATGACCTGAAAAGAGAGAATTAGGCCGCTGAAAAGATCCAATCACATTCGCATTACTTTTATTATGCGTTAAGAAGTTTTAAACTGCTTACTAGGAAGATGAACTATCCCCTGCTTTCTAACTCATCTTTCAAAATTTGCCTTCCATAGTTCTGACTCACTGCACATCTGAATACCTATTTAAGTGTTCCCAAGTTCCCAAGAGAATTCGGGGACTGCTGTCTGCTCAAGAATACAGTTCTCTCTGGGGCCTCACAGGTCTTCAATTAGCACTTCATCTTTGCTTCCCTAAACTTCTGCTATCTTGGACCTCAGAGACTATTTGAGGCTACAAGAGTGGAGGTGTCTGTTTCCTTCTACAGTGCCAGGTGTAACGTTTGGCACATAGTAAGTTAATTTAGTTCAATCCTTGAGTGCGGGTGGCGGGGAGGCCGGGGAAAGAAAAGAAAAAAAGTTGAGGCTTGCACAGTTACATAACTGTTCAATGAGAATTCAATATTTTGCAATTAAAAGTCAAGCACACATACATATAGACCCCAACCATAATCCTCCCTTGGTAAAGGCAAACTAAACTTAGCAAAAAAGGTACCTATAACATTTAAAAACTGCTTTTTGTAAAAATAAAATCATTCTAGATGAAGATTCAGAAGTCCCTACTTCAATTCACAAAATTTTTGCAACTATTTCTTCACCTTTTTCTGCCTGTTTACATAACCAAACTCTTAGCCCGAGCTAGTGGATTCTCTTTGCCTACGTTTTAAAATGTCTCTGCTTTTTGGCCTGGATTCTCCCTGCTATCAGTAGGCTGCTCTGACTGAAAAGATGCGTTCATGTTCTTGGCTTTGCCAATAAATTAACTTTATAGCTAACTTGGCAAGGTTCCTTGAGTCGGAGACAGAAGTGGAGTATCGAGTGGTCAAGGAATGGGAAAATTTAGTTTACAGATTAGTAAAACTTGAGGATGGACACTGTAAACTTTTAAAAGCACTGTTAGTTTTAAAGTACTGAAGTTATACCACATAAAGATATGTACAAATAAACTGTAAAATAAAGTGTCCGGCTGCATTAGGTTCATAAAAAATGATTTTGTTTGGGATAAAATATATAAATTAAACATCTCAATTTCTGTAAAACTTTATTCAAATTCTTAGGTCTAATTTTTATAAATCAGGGTTATTTGACTGTATTTGGATTTTATGTGTCTGAGCAATTAAATGTCTGACATGATTCTTAAAATATTTATATTCACAACAAATACAGTGGGTCTTTGCTTGTTTCTTTTAAAAATGTCACAAAATTTTTTTTAAATGTCAGAAAAGTATTCAGAAAGAAAAATATCTTTCTTAGTAATTCTCCCAAGTTTCTGTCATGTCAACATCTCTAGGATCCTAAAAAACAATTTAGTGATCACCTCTGCATATCACATCAAACTTCAGGTAGATCTGTGAGCTCCACAACAGCCATTCAGCGGGTTCTGTTTTCTTAGTGCCTAGCACAGATGCCTGGTCCAGAGCAGGGACTCAATAACTGTTTAATAAATAACTGAACAGAACTGCCTCATGGCAGAAAATAATCTCTGATGATCTGATGATGTAAAGGTAAAGAACATTAGCAGAAGTAGTATACGTTCATGAATAACACAGGGAAAGAAGGAGGAAGAAAGGGAGGGTAATATGGAGATTGCCAGTTAACACCTTTGATACCTTGGAGGATTTTTTTTTTTTTTTTTTTTTTTTTGAGACGGAGTCTCGCTCTGTGGCCCAGGCTGGATTGCAGTGGCCCGATCTCGGCTCACTGCAAGCTCCGCCTCCCGGGTTCACGCCATTCTCCTGCCTCAGCCTCCGGAGTAGCTGGGACTACAGGCGCCCGCCACGACGCCCGGCTAGTTTTTTGTATCTTTTAGTAGAGACGGGGTTTCATCGTGTTAGCCAGGATGGTCTCGATCGCCTGACCTCGTGATCCGCCCGTCTCGGCCTCCCAAAGTGCTGGGATTACAGGCTTGAGCCACCGCACCCGGCCTACCTTGGAGGATTTTAAGTCTAAGAACTTCTTTCTGTTGTGCACCTTAAGAGCGTGCTGCATCATAAAATGATTTTGGCTGCATAAAACCAGTGTACTTATTTTATGCCTAATACATTCCAGGCACTGTTCTAGATAGTGAACACAGCCATGAACAATTTCCCTACTCTCATGGAGTTATACTCCAGCGAATCTACATCACTACCCTAAAAGACAAATATTGATCTGACACTCATTTTTATGAGTAGGGAAATGACAAAAGTTTTTCTCTCATAGTATGCTTGAGATCCCTGCCTATCCAGTGGTTAAGTGGCACAGGCTTTGCATATGCCTACTCTAATTGAAGTCAACTATAATTACAGAAGACCAACCCAATCATTTAACATTGTATCATACCAGTTGATATGTTAAGCAAGTTTTCACCAACAGGAAAAGGGTCCATTAAAAAATATATACATACAGCTGGGCAGGGTGGCTCAGGCCACCGTGGGATTAGAAATCCCAGCACCTTGGGAGGCCGAGGGAGGCGAATCACTTGAGGTCAGGAGTTGGAGACCAGCCCGGCCAACATGACAAAAGCCCGTCTTTACTAAAAACACAAAAATTGGGTGGGCATAGTGGCGCAAGCCTGTAGTTCAGCTACTTGGGAGACTGAGGCAAGAGAATCGCTTGAACCCAGGAGGCGGAGGTGGCAGTGAGCTGAGATCACGTCACTGCACTCCAGCTTGGGTGACAGAATGAGACTCCATCTCTAAAAAGAACAAACAAAAAATTTAAAATATATATATACACACATATACACAAACACATTTCCTGTTTTCATGTTTATAGGCATATTAGAAAGAAGATATTAATATGACCTGATTTTGCATAGTGTTAAGTATTGTTATATATTTTAATTAGACTTCAAATGTGATGAATAATCAAGACAGGTTCCCCCCACTCCCACCATGTAACTCCTTTCTTTCCCTTATAAACCTGTTTCCATGGGCTTACTTGAAATTTGACCAAGTAAAATGTTACCTGAAAAATGATGTTACATGCTACAGTATAATATTTATAAATTTAAAATTAAATATAAGTGAATTAATAAAGATTATTCATTTCAACTTTCTAGAACAAGACAATATATATATAAAGTTTGTTCTCAAAAAGAAACAAATCCCAGTCTCCTTGAAAGATATTATAGACCTAATCATTGGAAACCAATATGTTAAGAAAAATCACTTAATCCTAAAACCTTTAATGGATTTTACAAATTAGACATATTAAACATTTTGAGAGCATTTAAATTTTATGCTGAATAAAACCATATTTAACTAACTTTATAGGATTCATTAATGTTATAATTTACCCAACAAAACATATTGGGCTCTATCTTCTTTGAGTTTCATCAAGCACTATGTGTGGTAGCAAGAAAACTAGATCTAGGAGACTCAGGAGGGCTGGGTTCAGGTCACATCACTGATGTGTGACCTTAAAGGTGTCATTTAAACACCTTGAGTATTGTTTTTTAATCTGCAAAATGAAAATATCTCTCCATCTCTAAAGATCCATATAAAGACTGAGTAAAAAAAAAGTAGGTGGAAGTACCTTGAAAACTGTAAGAAGGTAATCTGTGTGCTATTTGTTACTATTACTCAACTGCCCTCCTGGTAATAGAGAAACTTAATCAGAGGTCTCGCCACCCCAAACTGAGGGGCTAATATCCCAATAGCTGCAAGGTTCCTATAAAAGCAGGCCAGACCACAGTGAACTCTTTCTATTAGGTGGTACAAAGGTGTTCTGCATTCCAGTTGGGTGCTCTTATACACAAAAAGAAAACTGGGCTCACTCGTTTGAGAATGACTCTGTGGCTCAAACTCAATATATTTAGTGCAGTTGCAGTACAACGAACTCATAAAATCATCTCTTAATTTTATTCATTTCTGGCAACTCTAGTCAGCCATATGGTTTCGGATTTCTTTTTAAATTCAGATAATGGTTGTAGTAAATATATTGTGAATTATCCTCCACTGATTACTTTCTGACCATGATAATTGGAGTATTTGATGATAGGGTGTTTATCTTTGCTGCATCTCAGGTTTTCACCTAAACTGTCTTCACTAGATTAATCATCTCTATTAAAACTTTGTGCACATATTACCACCTTTTTCTCTTCCACTCACCCAATTATCTTTTCTGCCATGCCTTGCTGATTATATTTCAAAACCCTTTTCTAAAAGTCATTCTTTAGTCAATGTTGGTAATTTCACCATATTTATCAGCTCCATTTTTCTACCAATAAATGCCTTATTATATCCATAGGAAAACATTAGGCACTTGGGATATGCAAGACACAGCCCCTATTCTCAACCTCACCTCTTCCACTTAATAATTTCCTTTAATTATCTTATATACATAAGAGTAACTCCTCTGTATTCATATTTACTCTCCATAATATATCCCAATGTTATTAAAAATAATTTCCTAGAAATTGGAACATTAACTGGTTATATGATGATTAAGGATTAGTGTGAGATGGTATCATGGTTTATGTTTTTTAAAAATGAGACTTACCATTTGAGATGAGTACTGAAATACTTATGGATAAAATATAATCTCTGGGATTAGTTTTAAAATAGTATGGGGTGGGTAGAGATGAACAGGACCAGATTAGCCATGGCATTGGGCCTGATTCATAAGTATATGGAGAGTTCATTATACTATTCTATCTACCTATTTTAATATTCTCCGTATTAGAAATGAAAAAAGATTTTTCTCTTCATTTGCTACAGTCTGGGCTACTCTTGCAAGATCTAACATAATATTTAGATAACTTTTGTCATTTAAATAACACTATAAAACTCAATAGCCAGCCAGGCGGGGTGACTCACGCCTGTAATCCCAGCACTTTGGGAGGCCGAGGCTGGTGGATCACAAGGTCAGGAGATCGAGAGCAGCTTAGCTAACATGGTGAAACCCCGTCTCTACTAAAAATACAAAAAATTAGCTGGGCGTGGTAGCACGTGCCTGCAGTCCCAGCTACTTGGGAGACTGAGGCAGGAGAATCGCTTGAACCTGGGAGGCGGAGGTTGCAGTGAGCCAGGACCGCACCACTGCACCCCAGCCTGGGCAAAAGAGAGAGGCTCCGTCTCATAAAACAAAAAACAAAAAATAAAAACCAAAAACCTCAATATGCAAAATACAAAATTATATGCAAATTATATTATATATACTATTAATAGCTACCATTTGCTTACAATGTACTAGGCTACTAGGCATTGTTAAGGTAATTTATGTACATAAATTATCTTACTTATTCTTCACAATTAGCTCATCAGGTAGTTATCACTAAAAGCCCAGAGAAATTAAGAAACTTGCCCACTATCATCAGGATAAAAATAAACTTTGAACGTTCATTATTAGTTCCTAATACGAAGAAAATATCCCACAATGACTTAAACACAATGCCCGCATCCATATCGATATCCTTCGTTTCCAAATTATCATAAGTTATTAAGCAGACTTGGCCAAAGACAAATTTGAAATCAGTTTACATTTACCTAGTTAAGTCAATACTTGGACTTACAAATTTTATTTTATTTGCATTCACAAAGAAATCAAGTATAACGCTGACTGTGCAGAGTCACTGTTTACAGCCACAGTTGGGAGGGAGGGAGGGAAGGAGGTGTCAAAAGTATAAAGGCAGCAGGTTCAGCCCCTTAAAAATGATCAATAACCATATACAATCATGAGAAATCTTGGCTTAAATATCACAGTGATCAATCCCCTGCATGTTAGGGCATTGAATCCTCTGTGCAGTTCACAAATTTTAGCAATTACTTTATATCTTAAACTTTTGAAAGTTTCATGCAACTGTGGATTTTAATGCAGCACAGTTCCTTAAAAATGTCAATACTTCCCTTAATGGAATTAGTGCATTCCTAAAAATACATGCATTTTTACAAATTATTACAACTAGATTCCCTGCTATACAATATTTAAATACCAGGAAATAAAACTTCTTAAAATGCCTATTTAAGGGGCAAAATATTTTGTTTTTGGTTTGTGCAACCTGCTGGCTTTTAAAAAGGGTGAGTTTCTTTGGCATGAAAGGAAAACATAGGAGACATACAAATCTTTGCAGTTGCAAATGAACAAGTGATGGCACACACTTCCTGGAATACAAATCTCACTAAATACTTTTACTAAAATCCCTCGGTCAAGGAGACCAGAAAAGTCTTATAAACGTTTTTAAGAAATTTCAAATTGATTTACTATGTAACACATCCAGTAACAAATGTCTTTACACAATTTCTTTAAAAGCAGGTCCTTCTCCTAGCATATGGTAAATTATTTTATTTACAAAAATGTACATACAGTTCTCATGAAACTGAGGTATTAGAAAATTAAGATATTCATACAGCAAAGAGGTAGTCATAAAAATCCATATCTAAATATAAGCTTATTTCTTAGCATTATAAAAACCTTACGTAATTACACTAAAACTATTTCATTATAACCCCCATATTGCATAAATAGTAGTATTAGTAGATTGATTTGGCACTTCAGTGGTCTTTGTTATTTCTAAGTCTGTTTCATATTGAGATTAAACATTGACTTGCTCCCAAAGTAATGTGTGTTTTGAGCTCTTTCCTCAACAGTGTTAACAGGTTGTACCAAGCCTGGCACTGTCTTTGTATCCAGGTGTTTACTATCCCTATTCCTGCTCTTTTGATGAATTACACTTACCAGATGACCAGCGAGGGTCAAGGAACACACCGTGGTGATGGAAGACAGCAAAATTAATCTGGTTCTTCTAGAAATAACACTGGCCTTTGGCCTCATCCCTTAAGTGGATCTTGGAGGTTAAAAATATGACAGACCTCCATGTTCCAACTTCACCACTCATGAGATGACCAACCTCATTTAGAAGTGAAATGATTTTAAATTCATCTAAAATGAGAAACTATTAGGGCCAACTATACAAACATTTTAAGGCTAAAAAGATGAGTCTCATCAGAAACAACTTTTGGCACTTGAATCTGCATCTCTGCAACCCAAGGAACTTACAACAATAAAATCTGAAAGGGCTGCTTTTCTCAGAAAGGCTACATAACGAGGGCAGTCGTTGGTGGGGTGGAGAGTGGTCAAACACTGTATTAATGAAATATATTGTCAGTATAAACAGTTCAGCTATACTTTTTCTCAGAGGTAATTTTTAGTTGTTATTTTAAAAGATTTTTCAGAGACAGTCTTGCTATGCTGTCCTGGCTGGTCACAAACTAACATCTCAGCCTCCCAAAATGCTGGGATAACAGGCCTGAGCCACCACATCTGGCCTAATTGTGATCCTTCCGTTTTACATTTCAACGTATACAAACACTCACTTCCTGTTATTACTGCCTAAATTATCTAAAGCTCTGCTGTCCAATACAGTAGCCACAAGCCACATGTGGCTAACTTTAATTAAAATTACAAATTCAGCTCAATCATCCCAGCCATACTTCAGGGGCTCAGTAGCTACATGTGACTAGTAACTACCATACTGGGGAGTGAAAAGGACACATCTATCCTCATATGAAGTGTGACTAGACAGCGGTGATCTGAAGAAAGTGTAACCATGCTACATGCTTATGAGATTCTAAAAACTTTTTAAAAGTTGCTTATAAAAAGAGTATCATAGGCTGGGCATGGTGGCTCACACCTGTAATTCCAACACTTTGGGAAGCCGAGATGGGCAGGTTACTTGAGGTCAGGAGTTCGAGACCAGCCTGGTCAATATGGTGAAACCCCGTTTCTACTAAGAATATAAGAAATTGGCTGAGCGTGGTGGCATGCGCCTGTAGTCCCAGCTACTCGGGAGGCTGAGGAACAAGAATTGCTTGAACCCAGGGGGGCAGAGGTTACAGTGAGCCAAGATTGTGCCACCACACTCCAGTCTGGGCGACAGAGTGAGACTCTGTCTCAAAAAATAAATCTAACACTTCTGGGCTACAGGTTAATAATGATATGTTCACTGGTGTGAAAAAATGGTATCAACCTTCTGGTTTTTAGACTTTAGACTGAATTTATGAAGTATTTAGGGTTCCACATAAGGCCCAAATAAAACAAACTCAGATACTTTTACAGCATTACTATAAAGAATAATGTAAAGATTTGGCATGCATGATAAAAGTAATTTAGCAGTTAAATGATTAAAACAGATCATTTCATCCTTCCACTTAAATCTGAAAATCTTGACATATAGAAGTATTCACAGCTATTTAAAGCTCCTCACAAGACAGGGGCAAAGGCTCTTTAGATATTGCTCTATTTTACTTTGGTGTCTTACCAAGGGTGGGGCGGGGGGAACATTAGAGTGGCAGTGTACAGACAAAAAAGTAAAATAAAAACTGTCTTAGAAATAAACTGCTATGAAACAGACTAAAAAGATAAACTTTTGACTCAACACATGGAAAATGTACTGATATCTGACATATGAGTTGACTAACTGAATACTTTTAGGAAAATCAAGTTCACATTATTTTCAAATTTACTTTGTCAACAGTGATGACAATTATGTAATACGTCCTCCCCGTAACTCTTAGATGAAAGGCAGGAAGTGGGAAATAATATATTGCTTGTTGCTGTTTTACTTAGTGGGTAAAAGCAAAACAACCCAATCATAAAATGCACACAGCTGTATCTAAAAGAAAAATGCAAACACAACTTAACCATACTTTATTTGACTGCATCTTATTTAGACAGCTTGCACATTTCAAATCCCATTAAATCTCTCTCCAAAAGGATATGGGACAATAGAAGAAAATTATGCAGCAATATCCAGTCAAACAGCAGTCCAATATTTTGAGATACACGTGATATTTTATAGATACTCAACTCATATCTGACGTCAATATAATTTATGGTTATGTTTTTACAAACCTGAAAGCCCTGTAACATTACAGCACTCATTTTAGTGATGTCATGGTGCACTGAAAAGTAACTCTGATGCACTACCAATTTGATTTTATCTATACTCCTGAAAAGTGATGAACTTCATGATTTTTAGACACCATAATAAATATACACATCCAGTCTTAGACATGTCAGCCAGTACCATAACACAGGGCAAGGTAAAGTTAAAACATGAAAAACAAACTGCTTTACATAGATTTGTCGAGCAAGTGGGAAGGGTAATTTGGGAAAGAGGCAGAAAATATTAAAATTGACTTTTTATTTTTTCTTATTTTGCTGGTTTCAACTTCAAAAACTACTGTATGGTTTCTGATCTGTGGACTTTGCTAAAGTAGTTTCATCCCAATGTACAGGAAATTATAATCAGCCCACACATCAAAAATGATAGTATACCCGTTAGCTTCTTCAATACTAACATATATAGCTTCATGGTAGCATGTATAAAAATGTTCAGCAGTACCAACTGCCAAACCAGTGTCAGTGGATAGTACAGTCAGTCCTAAAGAGGCAGCACCCCATTAAAAGAAAGTTGCACCTATTTTGCTCAGTTTTAGCCAAGTGAACCCATGCTATCGATTTCAAATAGAATTATTTTAAGCTTATTTAAGAAAAATAACAGCCTATTATCAAAAAGTAAATTACTGTTTGAGGCTACTTCAACCTGAATGGAGTCTTTCAGTGTTGGTGTTGGGTTTTCATGCTAGAGGTTAAAAATTTTAATCTACTTAAGTAAAAAAATTTTTGCATACCCAATTAAAGACATAAGGCATACACTGATATTTAACATACACCAAACAATATGGCAACCATCTGACTTTTTAGTCACACAGTTAACGTCATGTTTACAAACACCCAATCAGTTCAGTCAATTCGGCAATTTCAAAGGAAAAGGTCAGTATGATGGTTTCATTGCAATCTGGCAAAAACACTAAAATGGTTGAACCAATGACCTACCATCTATCTACTTTACAACCATCCCCATTATGATTCAAGCAAATATATGTTCATCAACCATTATGCATCAACCAGCAAGTCAAATATAAAGGAGTGAAATAAAATTTGATGACATAAATATGTTTTAGTTCAATTTCCTTCATATTAAATAAAAGCATCACTATAGTTGGTATTCTTCTAAATGCTAGTGCCTAAATGAAGTTTGACCAAAAACATACTGAAAAGCTGAGTACTGTGTGGTTACCATATTTTTATTATAACCAGTATCCTGCCCATTAAACTTTCACGAGCAATATAAAATGGAAAACATTGTCTTTAAAAATAAAGAACTATAAATAATCCCACCAGCAGAAAGTTTTTATTTTCAAATATAAATTGTGTATCTTTATTTTTAAAGTATTTGTTACTATGTTCCCCTTCAAAACACTATACTGAGCAAAGAGCAGCTTTCCTTTAAAAAAAAAAAAAAAAGCAACAAACTTTCCTGAAAAGGGGCCTTTACCAACTGTTAATGGAGGTAGGGTTTTTAAAAATACAGTAATTAGAGCCACAAAATATATTCCAAACCAAATACTAGAGCAGAAGTAGAGTATATTCAAATGAAAACAACAACAACAGATTCCTACAGTTTTCACAGAGAATGAATCTTTTTTCTTAAGGGTACCTAGGTTTTCCAGTTAAATAAATTATCTATCACAGGTTTACTGACTCAATTGAAAGCAATTAACTTTAAAATTTGTTACATTGCACTGATTGGCCAAAACACAATGTAACTAATAAACATGGTGGCGGTTAAGAAAACCCACAGAACTCATTCCAAAAAAGATTTTCATTTCCCCCTTTTGTTTTTCTGGCAGAAGAAAAGCAAAGCTCCCCTAAGAATTTGCTCATACAAGTGAAAAAAAAATAAAGCAGCTTAAAATGGATACAATGCACCTTGAAATTTATTTCCAAGACCAAGAACCTAAAGGGAAGCATTTTAAGAAATGAAAGCAATGTGAATCCAAATCAAGTGGGAAAAACAACTGTAAAAGCTGTTCTTCACAGCGTAGCAGTAATTTTGATTAAATAAAATCATATCAATTTACACTAATTTTCTATTCTTTTCCAAAACTTCCCTTACTCTCAAAAGAAAAAGTGCATCTAAAACCCAGCAATTCCCGGCTCCATCAACTTTTCTTATCTCTTTTGAGCCATTTCTCAATTTTCCAAGTAGATTCAACTTGTTACTGTAAGGAAAAAGGGACTTCTAAAGTAAACCATTCTGTTATTCACCTGAAAAAAAGTATCCAAATTATAAAAATCTGAAATAATTTATTATCAAATTTAGAATTTAAATAAAAACAAAAGTTTGCTTGCAAAGGCCTTAAAGAAAGGGAAAAGATAGCATGCATTCAAAAACTAGAGATGAAGACAAATATACCTATCTACACAGGCACTGGCAGACAAAATTTAATTGTTACCTTTACTCATTGTAAGACATACCCCACCCTACATTTTTTTCATTCACTAATCACTGAGGTACCAATATTCAAGAATGGAAAATTTAATATTGAAAAAATTAAACCTAAAACTGAAGCATCTTCTCCCTCACCCCCTTCAGAAAACTAGGGCAGGTTTTGTGTGAAATGTTAGTATACTTAGAGACTTTTACAATCCACATTGGCTTTTTTAAGGAACAAAAATTATGTTCCACTTACTGGTTCTGTGAAAAAATGATCACTGTGTAAATAACATTGTCAGCAGACTTTGCAAATGAACACATAAATCTTGGCTATCAACTGGCACATCTTGTTGGTACCAAAAGAACTCCTGAAGTTTAAAACAATCTTTTAATTCAGAACAAATGCGCCATGCCAAAGTGCAACAAATATTGTGCGACACTCAATGAGACACTGACAGATAAGAGCTGCATGGAAATTACTAAATCCACCTGCAAAGCAATTCTGTACAAATTGCATTGCATGCAAAGGTCGATTCTGTGTGGTTGAAAGTTGTTTCTCGATGTCGGTTTCTCAACGCAGCCACAGTTTAAGTCGCAGTGCATCAACTCCATTTAAATAGTATCTGAACAGCCTCTTATCTCGAACAAAACCAAGATTTTCATAAAGTTTCAAAGCAGACTTATTTGTTATTTCGGTTTCCAAAACAACCTTCAAAGAAATGAGAAAAAAACTAAGTTATAATTACATAATTTGAAAAATCACTTACCAAGTAAACAATTTTTCAAAAATCATATGTTATTTTAAAAATTGATAGTGAAAACAATAAATAATATACAGAAAGAACTCAAAAATAGTCATCCAAATTGTAATATTATATTTGGGTCAAGGGCTTGGAGGACCACTGGAGATGTATCTTCTGTTCTACTGATTTTTGTGATGTTTGAAATTTTTAGCAATGAGAGTATGTTTTATACTAAAACGAAGATTAATTATTTCCCTGTGGGGAAAGGTAAAATGACTAAGGATGAAAATAAAATCAACAATCAAAAGTACTGGTTTATTTCCTTAAACTAATAAGCTATATTATTATAAGCAGCTATTCATATTGACTTCCAACTTCCATATTTTCATTAATATGTCATTTATCCTGGTAATAACTACAATATTTGTCTGGAGTCTAGACCAGAGTCTGCAAACTATAGACTTTGGGCCAAATGCGCCTGCTGTCTGTTTTGTAAATAAAAGTTTTAGTCAAACAGCCACGTTTATTTGTTTACATGATGTCTGTGGCGGTTTTCTCAATACAAGGGCAGAGCTGAGCAGTTGCCACAAAGACCTATGGTCCACAAAGCCTAAAATAATTACTAATGGGCCTTTTACCAACAGTGTTTGCTGAATCCGGACAAGAGGTATTCAAAATGTTAGTGTGTCTCATAATCACCTAAAGGGCCTGTTAAAATAGATTGCTGAGCCCCACACCCAGCGTTTATGAGTAGGTTTGCAGTAGGACACAAGAATCTGCATTTTCAACATTTTAAAATTGCCAGATGATGATGTTGCTGCTGGTCAAGGGACATTTTGAGAACCACTGGTCTAAACAGTACCTCAACTTATATCCAAAATTGAACTCATAATCTGCTCTTCCTCCACAATTCTGTATCTCAGTAAACAGGATCACCATCCCACCACATCAGTGCCTCAAACCTGAAACCCAAGAGTCATTTTTGAACCTCACTCCTCTCCAACCACCTATATGCATCCAAGCACTGATTATTGTCAATTCTCCCTCTTAAATCTCTAAGTAGTCCTCTTTTTTCTATGCTCGATACACCACAGTACAAGCCGCCATCAACTCCTAACTCAAGAGGTCTCTCATTCTCTATGGAGTTAGGGTGATGCTCTTGTTAATTCTCTACTTAAAACTGTTTATTGATTCCCTCTTGTCCTCAAGAGAAAGTCCACAATCTAAAAACAATATCAAGAGACATAAAAAGTCCATCAATATACTGCCCTCAGCTTTGCTTTAGGTCTCTTTCTTGCTTTCCATGCTCGGCACTGAATTTTCAGTTTCTGGAACCAACCATGATCTCTCCCACCTGAGACCATTCAAATAAACTGTTCTCTCTCTGGAAGCATGCTCTTCCTATCCTCCTCTCTTTTGGCCCTACCTTGTCACTTCCAGATTGGGGACAGTGCCCCTTTCCTTTTATATCACCCAGCATCATTCTGCACTGTTCCTATGACACATTCTTATTCAACATTTGATGAGTGGTATGTCATCTCTCCTAGCTGGTAAACCCAACAACAGCAGGGACCAATGCTAAATCTAAACCTTTAAAGGATCTAAAATGAAGTAATTAGTTCAGGATGAAGAAAATAAATATGCTCCTAAGAAAACCTAAAATAAAAGTTGTACAGGAAATAAACTGGTTTAAGATAAGTAAACGTCAATTTCTCTCTGCACTTAAAAAATCACAATTTGGCCAGGTGCAGTGGCTCATGTTTTGGGAGGCCAAGGCGGATCACTTGAGCCCAGGAGTTTGAGACCAGCCTAGGCAACGTGGTGAAAACCCATCTCTACAAAAACTTTAAAAGGTAGCCAGGTTTGGTGGTGTGTGCTTATAGTCTCAGCTACTTAGCGGGGCAGAGGTGGGAGGATCATTTGAGCCCAAGGGGTTGAGGCTGCAGTGAGCTGTGAGTGCACCACTGCACTCTAGCCTGGGCGACAAAGCGAGACTGTCTCAAAAAACAAATTAAAATACTCACACATACACACACACAAAATTAAATTTCTAGTAACGTATGTCATACTAGAGTCTGTAACACCTCAGTCTGGTCAATACAAGTTTTTAGTTTTTAACAATTCTCTTGGGTAATTCCTGCAATTCTGTTATTAGGTCCAGCACCTAATTATAGCTAAAACGTTGAATCAAAGCAATTTAATATGAGAAACACTAAAGTCACAACAACTCAAAACTTGGAATTGATTTCAAATAAAAAGTGACAATTTTAAAATATGACAGCTAATATTTATTGGAGCTGTACTATGTGCAATGTAAAGCATTCTACATGCATTATGTAGCTTTATTTTCACAATAACCTTAAGAAATTGATGTGGTTATCCATTTTACAGATGAATAAAACTCAAGGCCACCAATAGAGCAAGGACAAAACAGAGTCCAATTATGAACTAAAGTTTAATAGTAACTACCCTACTGTACCTCTCCCCTGATTATTTCCCAAAGTAAAGCACAGAGACCAGGAAATCTAACCTACTTAAGACAAGATGAAAGGGATTCTAACTCCACCATCATTAATATTCAGCAATCTAAAATATTCCAAACACATCTGAGGCTACCACCACTACACAAATACACACTTGAGATGTGGTTAAGAACTGAGTTCAAGTTTGTTGGCATCCTAATACATTAATGAAATGAGGCTCAATTACATAGAGAAAAAATTACACCAAGGTCTTACTCAGTTAAAATGTAAAGATTCTCCTGGCACACTCATATTTTCTAAACAAAGTGATTCTTTCTTTAGAAAATTATTTGACACAACAGAAAAATGCCAGGATAAAGTAACTAATTTTTAATTCTCAAATTCTTATAAAC
This sequence comes from Theropithecus gelada, assembly GCF_003255815.1. Lineage (NCBI taxonomy): Eukaryota > Metazoa > Chordata > Mammalia > Primates > Cercopithecidae > Theropithecus > Theropithecus gelada. The sequence goes on along the minus strand of NC_037675.1, from coordinate 58,711,729 downwards.
GTATTAAAAGAATATCTGGATTTATATTAGAAATTCACCATAAAATGAAGTTATTTTGGTCCTAAAGAAACTTGACAGAGTTGAATTCTACTTAACAGCGAAAAAAAATTACAGTGAAATTCCACTGATCCTCTTTGCGACAGTAACAGACCATTATCAGGATAAGCCAAACCATTACAAAACATTACTGTTTAAGGTAGTATTTTTTAATACTGTAGGCTGGAAGCTCCTGGAGGGCAGGCTTGTTCATTGCTAGAACTTTAGCACTACCACACTGTCTGGCACCTAGAAGCCCTTCCACTGCTATTTGCTGAATGAACAACAAACAGTACTGCTCTTCACAACATCTCTTTAAGATCAGAATTAACATCATGTTGCACAGACAAAGAGAAAGACCAGAAAAAGTTAAACAGCCTGCCTACAATCATACAACTGCCAAGTGACAGAAGATAAATACGGAAACCAGGCTTCTCATACTCAGTTATTAGGCCAAACTACTCACCCAAAATCCTTGCAGTTTAGCTAACCCCACTGTATTCTGTTCTTTACCTTGCAGCCTCTATCACATAGCAAAATATTTCCAGTGAAACTAAAGATGTTTTTTTTATATATACATATATATAATTAGTAAATACTTAATAAACATAATAAATATAGTCTAATTAAAAAGCTAAAATGTAATCTTTTATATCATGGGGGAAAAAGAATGACTGTACCTTTTCTAAGTTGGACTTTTCTAACTTAGAAAAATATAAGTTATTTCAAAAAATAACTTAGATCTCCTTGTGGCTCCTAATAATCTAATGTAGTCATTAGTGCTAATGTGATCTATTTTATTCTTTTAATTGTACAAAATACAGTCAGCTACCAGATTATCTGTCTAAAAATTACCAAAATGTCTTTTGCATTACCTTTATATTGCTAGAAATAAATAGCATTAGGTAGGTCAAGCAAATCAGGTTGTAGGGAAAGTCATGGGTTTGAATAGCAGATTGTAAGCAGTCGGCAACAAGTTACATAGCATGCTATTTACAGAAGAAACTGTCTAGTAAAAATAAAAAATGTATGCAACAAAAAAAGAAAGGAAAGAAAACACCAAATTGGATGTGTGATACTGTTTGGCTGTGTCTCCACCCAAATCTCATCCTGAATTCCCATGTGCTGTGGGAAGGACCCGGTGGGATGTAGCTGAATCATGGGGGCAAGTCATTCCCGTGCTGTTCTCATGAGTGAATTAAGTCGCACGAGATCTGATAGTTTTAAAAAGAGGAATTCCCCTGTACAAGCTCTTTTCTCTTTGCCTGCCACCATCCACGTAAGATGTGACTTGTTCCTCCCTTGCCTTGTGCCAGGATTGTGAGGCTTCAATCCAATGTGGTATTCTTTCTTTTGTAAACTGCCCAGTCTGAGGTATGTCTTTATCAGCAAGGTGAAAACAGACTAATACAACGTGCTAGAAGGGTAGGTAGTGAACTTTCTTCTTCTGTTTCTCAAGTTTTCTGTAATGTTCATTATGGTTTTTCAATGGAAAAAATGTCTTTAATGTAAATAAGCAAAAATTAAATGACATGGTTTTCAACTGAAAGTATTTTAAGATACTATAAATTTAAATTCCATTAAGAAATCCTAATTCCACTGTATTCTGATCAGTTATCTCTGGCTATTCATATCACAGTAATCGACCTAAAACTCTTTTTTTTTCTTTTTGGTGAGACGGCGTTTTGCTCTGTCCCCCAGGCTGGAGCGCAGTGGCACGATCTCGGCTCACTGCAACCTCTGCCTCCTGGGTTCAAGCAATTCTCCTGCCTCAGCCTCCCCAGTAGCTGGGATTACAGGCACACGCCACCACACCTGGCTAATTTTTGTATCTTTTTAGTAGAAACGGAGTTTCACCATATTGGCCAGGCTGGTTTCGAACTCCTGACCTCGTGATCCACCCACCTTGGCCTCCCAAAGTGCTGGGATTACAGGCATGAGCCATTGCGCCCAGCCTAAAACTCTTAAAATAAAAACAAAAACAAAAACAAAAAACAACTTGAAGTTTTCAGAGATTAAGATTTTAAGGATATCAATGGCTTAAACATCGAGGCACTATTCATCATATACTGATCAATCACCTGCCCAAATTCTAATTTACTTCGGGAAAAAAAGTACATAAATGTAAATGGCCAGCAAATAGGTTGATTTTAGGTACACAGATCCTACTTTAAAATCTACATCACAGAAAACTCATTCATTCTATATGTATTTACCTTATTCTTTCTTCTATTGTGAAACATGAACCTAAGATACTTGTCCTAGCTGCTACACATCTGGCAGCCAGAGCATGTGGGGGTGTAAACAAATTTAAGCCAGATCAGGACACTGGTAATGTATTTCTTACTCATGAAGTAACAAATCCACTTGTTTCCTCTTTTGATACTATAATTTTTTGTGTCAGCTCCAAATACATAGAAAATGAAAAAAAATTTTAGCTATACTGCTTTAACATATACCTAATTCTGATATGAAAAGTTGGGAAAATCACAGTAAGACAAAATGAAAACATCAACTAGACCAGGAACAGTGCAGCATTATTTGGAGAAAAACATTATCTACCTTTCAATTCTGTGGATTACTAATAACTCTGGCTGAATACTCTGAGCTTAAAATGACTAGTAACAACAAAGAACAATATAAACATGACTCAAGGTCACAAATTCTGTAGACAGAATAGAAAGTGAAAATTGTTTGATGTGCACAGTAAGGTTTCACAGAGATTTCCAAATGTATCTTTTTTTTTTTTTTTTTTGGCCACAGAGCACAGTAAGGTTTCATGGAGATTTCCAAATGTATCTCTTTCTTTATGAGACAAAATCTCTGTCTCCCAGGTTAGAGAGCAGGGGTACAATCTTGGCTCACTGCAACCTCCGCCTCTAGGGTTCAAGTGATTCTCCTGCCTCAGGCTCCTGAGTAGCTGGGACTACAGGCGTGTGCCACCACGCCCAGTGAATTTTTGTATTTTTAGTAGAGATGGGGTTTCACCATGTTGGCCAGGCTGATCTCGAACTCCTGACCTCAACTGATCCGCCAGCCTTGGGCCTCCCAAAGTGCTGGGATTACAGGCATGAGCCACAGTGCCTGGTCAAATGTACCTCTATTAAAAGGTTCACAGATTTTAAAACCTTTATCTTTGTAAGAATTTTTAAAATAGCAGAATAACCTAAGTAGTAGAAAATCTAATTTAAAACCCTTCTCAAATGTCTTTCACAGATTTTCAGATAATTTGTCAAAATTTCTAAACCCTTTAAAAGGAAGGTTGGTCTAAATTAATGAAAGTGAAAGCACATAATTGCATTTTCATTAATCACCATATTTTTGGAGATTTATCATTTCAAAGGCATTTTAACAACTTGGTTAACCCTGAAGATGCCTTTTAAAAAAAAATGCTACTATGAACAAAAATAAGACAATTGGTGTTTTTAGAAAGCTTACAGAAAGCAGAGAGAAAGACAAGTTAACAGCAATACAAGTCAAAATTTAAAAGTGCTTAAACAAGAGAGAGAGGGGTACAAATATCATGCTGGAAGCACAGAACTAATCATTCAAAAAATATTTATGAAGCAGTTACTCTATCACAAATGTCACACTAAGCACCAAGAATACCGCAACAAACAAGAGAAGGCATCTCTGTCCTACACTGTGCTAAGGCACTGAACAAGTGAAATTAAGTGCAATAAATATTACAAAAAGAGTAACAAAAATAACAGAAAAAAGTGCAATGGATTCTGTCCAGAAAGATCAAGAAAAACTTAAAGGAGTTGTTGGTATTTGAATTGGGTCTTAAAGACTAAAGTATTTTAACATGGAAAGGAAAACCAGATAGCTACCAGAGCTTATAGAGTAAACAAGAGTTCATATGGCAAATTATTCGATCTGAATAACGTTGGACGCAGATAAGCAAACTTTTTATACCAAGAAAAAGTTATCTAATCAAGAGACAGAGGTATTCACAAACTGCAAAAACCATCCATTTAAAATTATACAAAAGGAAAAAGTTCACGAAGCTATTGATGTCAGCCTAAAGATTAAGTAATATTCATTGTTTCAAAAGAAAAAATGAATGAATCAGCATTAGCTTTTTAGGCTGGAAATGCATACCATAAAATGTATCATTAATTTAAAATTTAACCTTGAGACCAAAACAATACAAATGTTCGTATCATTCCTGAGAACTTCCAATGAAAAGCCAACACTAGGCCGGGCGCGGTGGCTCAAGCCTGTAATCCCAGCACTTTGGGAGGCCGAGACGGGCGGATCACGAGGTCAGGAGATCGAGACCATCCTGGCTAACACGGTGAAACCCCGTCTCTACTAAAAAATACAAAAAACTAGCCAGGCGAGGTGGCGGGCGCCTGTAGTCCCAGCTACTCGGGAGACTGAGGCAGGAGAATGGCGTAAACCCGGGAGGCGGAGCTTGCAGTGAGCCGAGATCCGGCCACTGCACTCCAGCCTGGGCGACAGAGCGAGACTCCGTCTCAAAAAAAAAAAGAAAAGCCAACACTATCCAAACCTTTGATCAGTTAAAGAAAAGCACACAGCCTGCCTCAAAGGAGTGACTTAGGATAGCAAGTAGGATAACTCAGAAAAAGTTTCATCATAGGAACATAATACTCTCTGCTCTTAACACCCCTGTTCACTGGATCTCTCTACTCTGCGGAAGATCAAAACATGATCTATTATCCCAAAGATTTCTCCAAGCTGTTAAGCAACTTTGGTGAAACCTGACTTTTCTCGATGAGCTGACAAGCAGTGTGGCTATGGTCCAAACATGGACCTATACCTCATGAACATATCCGATCCAATTCTCTCCTCAAAATTTCAGTTACCAGTCATGTAAAACTTTGGCTACTGCATTTTAATATTAAAAGCTGTGAACAATGTGAGATCCTTTGACACCTGTGAATTATTTCTTTGGAGTAAAATTAGATATTTTTAAATCCCAGGATGACTTCACTGTGCCACCTATTATGTCTGGAGGCCTTCTCATGTAACCACCACTTAGAGTGGATCCGTCAGAATAGAGCCTAGTGTGAACAAGAAGCCTGAGAATGCTCAGCAGCAAATCTCTGTATTCTAATACGGAAATGTATTCATGAGACGTTGTTAAAAGAAAAAAGCAATTATTATTGCTAATAATCACTGAATAAGAATTACTTCATTTGTATTTTTAAAAACTATATATTTGCATATAGGTGCGTTTAAAAAATGAGAGAACGCATTTCAAACAGTTAACAGTAGCAAGAGGCCAGGAGCAGCGGCTCATGCCTATAATCACACTTTGAGAGGCTGAGGTGGAAGGATCACTTGAGGCCAGGAGCTGGAGTGGTCTCCAGCTGGACAACATAGCAAGACTCCCATCTCTACAAAACAAAAACAAAAACGACAACAAAAAAACAGTAGCTATCAATGGAAAGATGGATAAAGACTTGAAAAGCATGAGAAAGGCAGAAGGAACTTTGTTAACAAAAACACATGCACATGTATCATATATGCTGTGTATAAATTTTGTACAAAAAAAATCCACTTCTTTTAAGTCACTAAAACAAATTATTAAGGTCAATATTTTGAAAAAAGTTACCCAATTTCACATATTTTGAGAATTCTCTAAGGCACATGTGACCTCTTAATAATAAAAATTGCTACTTCTATTACTCATAAAAGTACTAGTAGGCCGGGCGCGGTGGCTCAAGCCTGTAATCCCAGCACTTTGGGAGGCCGAGGCGGGCGGATCACGAGGTCAGGAGATCGAGACCATCCTGGCTAACATGGTGAAACCCCGTCTCTACTAAAAATACAAAAAACTAGCCGGGCGTGGTGGCGGGCGCCTGTAGTCCCAGCTACTCAGAGGCTGAGGCAGGAGAATGGCCTGAACCTGGGAGGCGGAGCTTGCAGTGAGCCGAGATCGCACCACTGCACTCCAGCCTGGGTGACACAGCGCGAGACTCCGTCTCAAAAAAAAAAAAAAAAAAAAAAAAGTACTAGTACAACTTTGCTCCTCCTCAGTCACCACTGCTATATTAAAGACATCTATACTTCTCTAGTTTATACTTGTTCCCTTCCACACTGTACAACAGTAAATGTTAACATTCCTAATCATCACCAATATTTATCAAGCACCTACTATATGTAGAAACACAGTGCAGTAGGATACAAAGAAATTGTATCTGCCATCAGACCTTACAAACAAGCTGAAGAGAGAAAATGCTCTTACATTAATGCGCAGCTAGCGCTACTCTTAAAAAGTGGTTGTCTTCCCCCTAGCAACATTGTCATTATTTAATTCCGAAAAGATTATTTTCAAGCGTGAAATGTCCTCCATATAGACTGATAGTTTTCCCACTGTTAGAAACTAAGGCCAATATGTAAGCAAATTATAACAGAGTCTATAATAAGAGCTACCTTAAAAAACTAATGATAAAGCCTCTGAATACCAAAATTGCGTACTGAAAATGTCTAAGATTCCACCCACTCATTTTGAAGAAATTTTAGCTCCATTTTAAAATTTGTTCTAGGTCAAAAATTCATGTTTTTAAATGGAATATAATTTTCCCCACAAGCTGCATTTGTGTAGTAAAACTGCAATGAAATCTGCAATAAATTACAAAATATTTATAAAAAATACCCAGTAAGAATAATGCCCAGAAAACAAGTATTAAACATTTTTAAAGACTTACCTCATCACAGTCTCCCTCAACCATGGCATATATAGCTTTCTTAACCAAGTTAGTACCTAGAATATAGATCTGAGTATTAATGAAGGAAAAATGTATTTCTTAAAGATAACCTAAATTATAATATTCATAAGCACAGAAATGTCAAATGCTAGTTTCTATCTTGAATCCAGATACAGATTATCTCAAATTAAGGGGGAAAAATTTTAGCTATAAGCTAAGAGAAGCCAATAGAACCTATACATAACAGTACGTTTCCTCTTGAAAGACCTATCTCCCAATATACTCCTTTTTCTCAGACATAATTATTCGCCGCAAGCAGGAGTTTGTTCTATTGTGTTTGAAAGTAGGAGGACAGGGAAAGAGAAAAAGACAAGATATGGTATGGCCAGAACAACCCAGGAACTCCCCGTGAGTTGGCCAGAACTTACTGCATAACCCGAGCTGATCTCACCAAAGATCTTCCAAACTCCCCTGGACACAAGGCACAAGACAACCTCATCAGAACTGCTGTTACCCACAGTAGGTTCCTATAAACTTTATAGTGAGCACGATGAAGTCTGGCACTCCCAGTGATGTCAGTGGTGTGTCTGTAAATGTCTAGCAAAATGTAATCTAGTTTAGGGTCAAATATAACTGGTATATTAAAAGGGAAAAAATTTGCCAAATCTGATTTTAAGAGCAGACAGACAAATTTTATTTAAAAACTCTTAGGCTGGGCGCGGTGGTACACGCCTATAACCCCAGCACTTCGAGAAGCCAAGGCAGGCAGATCACTTGAGGCCAAGAGTTCAAGACCAGCCTGGCCAACATGGTGAAACCCCGTCTCTATCAAAAATACAAAAAACTAGCCAGGCATGGTGGCTCACGCCTATAATCCCAGCACTTTGGAGGCCGAGGTCATGGCAAAACCCCGTCTCTATTACAAATACAAAACACTGGCTGGGTGCGGTGGCTCAGCCTATAATCCCAGCACTTTGAGAAGCCCAGGTGGGCGGATCACCGGAGGTCAGAAGTTCAAGACCAGCCTGGCCAACATGATGAAATCCCGTCTCTACTAAAAAATAACAAATTAGCCAGGCATGGTGGCGGGTGCCCGTAATCCCAGCTACTCGGGAGGCGGAGGCAGGAAAATCACTTGAATACAGGAGGCGGAGGTTGCAGTGAGCCGAGATAGTGCCACTGCACTCCAACCTGGGCGACAGAGTGAGACTCTATCTCAAAAAAACAAAAAAACAAAAAATACAAAAAATTAGCCCAGGTGTGGTGGGGTATGCCTGTAGTCCCAGGTGCTTGGGAGGCTGAGGCACAAGAATTGCTTGAATCTGGGGGGCAGAGGTTGCAGTGAGCCGGGATCACGCCATTGCACTCCAGCCTGGGCAACAGAGCAAGACTGTCTCAAAAAATAATAAAATTGAATTAAAAACTCTTAATTTTCAAAGCATGCATACAAGTATGCGTACATTTTATGGCCCAAACAAAGTATGTCTGAAGGTCAGGATGCAACCCTAAAGCCACTGGTTTCTGCCCTCCAAACTAGCCAAACAATTGGCTATAATTTATCATGAGTCCTTATCAGTGTTTTTTAATGCATCAAAGGCTCAAACTTACTCCATAAAACAAGCCCAATTCATTAAAAATCTTAGTGGAAAGCTGTAACACTGTAATAAAGTCGGCTAAACCTAACATATTAAGTAAACCTATTTATAGTTACTTCTCATGATATCTAGGACTGTGTGAGAGTCTTAGGTTGGACAATAACACTTAATAGTTTTTAAAAAACGTAAGTGACAAAACTGCTAATGATTAAATACTGGTACAGGTATTAAACTTTTTTTATGAATACTCGCTAAAGCACATCACAAAATTTGACATGCTTAGACAAATGCTTGTCTACCCAATCCTTCATTGTGAACATAGAGCTACTAGGTCCTAGAGACTAGAAGAGTGGTTTTTTGAAACGGAATCTTGCTCTGTCACCCAGGCTAGAGTGCAGTGGCACACTCACTGCAACCTCCGCCTCCTGGGTTCAAGCGATTCTCCTGCCTCAGCCTTTTGGGTAGCTGGGGTTACAGGTGCCCACCACCGCGCCCGGCTAATTTTTGTATTTTTAGTAGAGACAGGGTTTTGCCACCTTGCCCAGGCTGGTCTTGAACTCCTGACCTAGTGATCCAACTGCCTTGGCCTCCCAAAGTGCTGGGATTACAGGCGTTAGCCACCGCACCCGGAGGCCTATTGAGTTTTATGGCGTTATTTAAATGACAAAAGTTATCTAATTCGGTGATAGAAGAGTGGTGCCTAATCAGGCTTATATCACAGTCACCCATGGAAGCTTCAGCCCCACCTCTGACAAGACAAACAAGAGTCTCAGGGTGAGGGGTCTAAATATGTTTTTAAACCACCCCACATAGATTCTAAGGATCATTATAAATCATGAGTGTAAGATTAACTAAACATGTCAGGAAAAGTACACCCGATAAAAAATTAAGTTTGGGAATTATAAGAAACAATCAATTCTCATCTCCTGATCTTTTCTGAACTGCAATATACGGTTCATGACTAACACCAGTAATGGTAACAATTTTTCCATAATTTTGGCTTGATTGAGGTCCACTTAACCCAAATACAGACAAGTGCTTGAAGGCTGGGATGAAGGACCATCATAATGTAATTATAAATTGCAGTATTTCTTGTGTTACTTAGTATAATGCAAAGCATTTTGAATGTGATTAAAAAAAAATCTGGAGGTAAAAACTGATGATCGGCTACTTGTTAAAAACTGTCAAAACATTAACAAAGAAAAAATTCATTTTAAGAACTTTTTAAAAATACCATTTAGAAATTAAAAATTATAAACCGCCTTTTCTTCCTTTAGTTTTTTCATTTCTACATACTTACATTTAAGTCTTTCATTTCAAAACACAAAAATGAAAATAGCTTAGCTTAGGCATTCTATGAAATAATATTTTTCTTACCAATGCCATTTCTCCTGTATTTGGAATCCACGGCTAACATGGCTATATAACCTCTGCGGAACATCTTTTTGTGCATATCCAACTTGCAAACGATGGCACCTACACACTCCTCCCCTACCATGGCCTTAAAAATAAACAAACAGTTATGAAGAATACATTGCCATCAGATACTGCACAATGATCCAGAGAAAACAACAACCAACCATTGGTAGGCATTTTTGACGGGGGGAAGAGATAACGGGAACTCTTACAAGAGAGCAGTCACAGAAGTTTCAGAAATCTAAATCCCCTAACTCCTTTAAATGTTCTAGTGTTAAAATTTCTCAATATTCTTTAAAACATGAATTATTTATGCTTACTATTAAAGCCTAGGGAAAAAAGACCAGATTTCCACAAGGTAAACATTCAAGTACTTTATAAGATTACGTATGAGGTGCTTATAATCACAATTATTTGCAACAAAGACCTAAGTTTCTGGAAGAGGAAATATGCAAAAACAAATTATTAGGACATAAAATATTGTAAAACTTGCCCATCAGCAGAATATAATTTTAAATAGTTAAATTTAGTAATAATGGCCAGGCACAGTGGCTCACACCTGTAAATCCAGCACTTTGGGAGACCGGGGCGGGCAGATTGCTTGAGCTCAGGGGTTTGAGATCAGCCTGGGCAACATGGCAAAACCCTGTCTCCACCAAAAACACAAAAATTAGCTGGGTGTGGTGGCATGTACCTGTAGTTCCTGCTACTTGGAAAGCTGAGATAGGAGGATGGCTTGAGCTGGGGAGGCAGAGGCTACAGTGAGCTGAGATCGTGCCAATGTACTCCAGCCTAGGTGACAGAGTGAGACCCCATCTCAATAAAATAAAAAAAGAAAAAAATTTAATGAAGTTTTAGTGAAAGCTACATATAATACATATTTACACCTGAATGGTAGATTGTGATCAGAAAAAAAAAATTTCAATTTTCAGAAAAAGCACAGTTTATAAGGTATTGATTAGATCATACCTAAAAGGTTTTTTGTTAATATATGTAAATATAGCATAGTCTCATTTTTAGGATACTCCTGACAGTGTGGATAACTGTCATAAAGCTCTCAGAATACTTATAGTTCAAAATCAAAGCTTTATGTTGAAAGCTTTAATTTTACAGAAATTTCTATTTTAATAAAAATGTACAGCTTTCCAGAGTATTAAAAGCTACATGTTAAATTCTAATCATCCCCCATTTTCATTAAGATTTCTAGTGTTACCATTAAAAATGTTTTTCAAAAATTCCAATGCTGATAAAAAGTTCTAGTAACATGGTATTTCTGGTAATTATAAATACGGCAATATCTCCAACTGTTTAAATAATGTGTCAGTAAGAAGTTTGTTTTCCATAAATTAGTTTTCAAGAAGAAGCTATTTCAACAAAAGCAGAAATGAGTTAAAAAATTAATAATGTCCAATTTATACTTAATACATATTTTAAATTTGTGACTTTTTTAGTCTGTCATTCTGTAAATTGATTAATAAGCCTTTAACTGTGGAGAAATCTTTTAGGCAAGAAAATTCTAATCCATTTCATGCAAACCTAAACTAGGTCAAAAATTCTTTTGAAGGAATATGAAATTCAACAACCCACGCTAATTCATTTCTGGTTTATCACACATTCCAAAACTATTTTGGGTCAATAAACCTCTGAAATGGCTATTTCTATTTTTTTTCCCTCACAATATATCAATCTTTTAAAAAATTTTTTTAAACAAAGACCTTAAGTATGCATAAAAATTGCCTTGAACAACTCTGAAAGCTTTTTCTGATCTGAAAATAACTCACTTCAAATATATGTGTGTATATACAAATACATATAAATACATACACATACATAAAATTATTACAGACCAAATGGTATATTTAAAAGGCTCAGAAAAAATTTTGGCCTGACCTCATAAGTCAGGCTCATGTGAAATGAAAACCTGTATTAGATCGATGATATAAACCTCAGAACAGCTACACCTTATAAACTATCCAAAAATGAGGAAAAATTAAAACAATACAACTGGACACTACTTTCAATCTGAACAGGAATTTCAAACAAATCTTTGTCCTTTGAGCATGGAATAAGCAAACAAAATATTGTATTAGTTCATTCTTAAGACCTGATTTCTTCCTAATTTAGAATCTGTAGGAGCAAAAATCAAGCTGTATGTATCATCTAAAAAGTCTAATATATCATACACCATAGAGATGATATTAGTAGTGAAGAAGACCAATGCTGCATTTTTTTCCTGATAAACCACTCGCGAATATATGGTACATTTACAGGAATCATTAAATTGCTTGTCAATTTTTCCTAATAAAAGCTCTGCACATACATTTGGAATTCATGCTATTAAATGTATTTTTTCAAGGATGGGAACTGAAAAATCCCTGGCAAGATTAAGACTTAACACTACAAGGCCAAAGGGTTGTCAGCCTATAAAACTATGAAAAATATGAAGTGAGAGATTCCCAAATTCTAGAACACTACAAATAGAAAACTGGAGGAAGCCAAAAAATTAAATTTAGAACAAATAAACGGAAGTACTATGTTACATCGCTGAGCAAAGTTTAAGAACTTCAAAAAGGTACCAACAACTGAAAATGTTACTATGAAAAGAGGTAAAGATAAAATGGTTAAGTACAGAGTAACTGAAAGTGTCTCACATTTGTATTTTTTTTTTTTTTTTTTTACATCTTTCACAATTAGGAAGAATCATAATAAGCTACCATTTTTGTTACTCAATCAAGTATTGGCAATTTTGTAAGGTTCAACCCCATATAGTCCATTGACCCATTACAGGTTATCCATAGAAAAAAGCAATATTTTGGAGGTTTCTAATCTCAATATTGATGTTTGGAAGGGCAACTGTCACTTGGTGGAGATAACTTGCTGACACAATAATCTTCACTGAATGGATCAAGAGTATGTCATTTTTCAGGTTCTTATGTTACCATAATGAGAGGCCAGGAGAACTGGGTTCTAGCTTTACCCTTCTGTCAGTAAATATCTGGAGACTGAAACATTTTGAGTCACTTCGGTTCTTTTTTTCAATCAAAAACCAAAACAGAACAAAACCTAAGTTGGGCTGGATTATCTCTAGGATGCCTTTCAGTTCTAAAAGGTTATGATTTAAAATAAACATACACATTTACGCATTTGCATTTTTTAAAAAATAGTTCCTATGGGAAACTTAAATGTAAAAGTATGCCAAGACAAAGGTTTCAGTTTTAAATGGCCTGGTTGTTTTTTAACTACTGTTTTATTATTGTTTAATACCTCCTGATTCATACATACTGGCACTAGTAAATCTTATAGGTCAACCACTTGTGCATATCGCAATTTCTAGATATTCAGAATTTAATATTAAACAAACGAGCTACTAAAGGCTAACACACACATTAGCTGGTGAATTGGAAGGGTTCTACATAAAATCAAAACTAAAGTTTACTAATATTGTTGACCAGAGTCTAAAATGGCAGACAAGTTGAGAAAGGCTTAGGTAAACATCAGGACTCAAAAGTTGACTGAATATCATATACACAACAATTTCCTGGAATTGACAGAAAAACATCTATTTCAATTTGAAATGTGACTCAATCATCTGCTTCTGTGGGTTAACTTACAACTAAATCTACAATTTTTAGCAATTACAGTGGCATTTGATATGACATTTATAATAGTGCTATAAATCATTGTCTCATATTCACTGACATAGACATGTCTTAGAACTATTCTGATACAATGCTTAGAATACCGAAAGAGCAGTTTTCAAGAATATAAAATAGTACCCACAGTTTAAACAAATGTACTGAAGTTTAAGCAAAGTTAAGACAGAAAATAGAACTACCATTATCTACAATACCCAGGTTACATTTTCAAATTACCACCAAGCTAGATAATCAAAAAGACAGGGAAGTATTGTCAAAATATCTTGCAGGGAATTACTAAGTGAAACTAAGCCAATGCTAAAACACTAAGTAACGGTGGCTTTTCCCTTCACATATTATAAAATATTCCTTAAATGGATGTCATCTAGAAACAATATGCTTGTGAGCACATGATACAAAGCATACACCTGCACTCAACAGTTAAGTTAAAGGGTTCATAGAGACTGAAATGGGCCAATATTATTGTGAAGAAATTACTGGTACTGCCAATACTATGTAAATTTTTTAAAACTGTCCAAAAGTTTTTCACCTACGTGTAATATTATTGTCAATTATAATTTACACAAGCCAGTGTTACTAGTGTTTGGCCACATCTTCAACCAGTTTCTTAAATTAAAAAAAATAAAATCAGATCGGTAACAATTTCACACTTAAGTTTTCTACATTCCAAAAAAGGGTATTTTGTTCAAGTTTCAGGAGTCTTTCAGCCACCAGAAGTGTTAGTAGCGCTTTCTGCAATGGAGTACCAGAAAGCAGGCTGGCTACAACTGTTAATTGTCCTGTTGAAGTAAAGGGAAACATCTCCATAATTACTGAAAATGCTTGTAAGATTTAATTCTCCAATATGGCCACACCAAGTTTGCTGACATTCATGTTCACCAAAACATGTTTATGCATACACTCTTCCCCGATTGTAGTTGTAACTGAGAGACTAAAAGGCCTCTATCCAAATAGAACCATGTTCAAATTAAATTACTGTGAAGTGTTTGAGGATGCGGGCGGGCAATTAAAGACGGTTAAACACGATTATAATCTAATGTAAACAAGACACAAGACCCCCACCCCAGTGAAACACGCCACCATACAGGCTTGCTGCAGTTACACTAGTATCACGTTAACCCGAATCATGAAGTCTTACCTTCAAAACAGTTTCATTAAATAACTAGGAATGTGTACACGCACTTGACATCATATAACGTACTATGATAAGCAGCAGGAGATACCCACTGCCACACTCTGGGCCCTCGCTCCCTGCCTCGCACAGTCTGGATCACTGCTGGGTTCACCCTCTTTTTATTCTATCCACTTACCAAGAAGCACAGCTGTGGCCAGTTGTGGATAAAATATCTATAGGTATAAATGGAGTAGGGTTCGGACAGATCTTTGGTGATCAGTCTCATGATATCGGGCATTTGTAGCTCGGATTCATATCGGACATATCGTATCGTCCGATCCTCTCCAGGCTCAACCTCCCTGCCCGAAGGGCTTCTTAAGCTGCAGTCGGCGGTCAGGGACGAAGACAGCAGCCGCACCTGCTCGTCTTCCTCCTCTTCCTCCTGCTCGGTGCCCTCGGCCAGTCCATTGCGGGCCGCCGCGGGATCGCTCGCCGCCGCTGCCTCCGCCGGGCTGGGGACCGCAGTTCTTGCATTATTAGAGAGGGAGTGAGGGGGCCTCTCGCCCGAGTGTACCCCGGCTCCTTTTGTTGCAGTCGCTCTGGGGCCTCCGTCAGGGGTGGCCGTGGTCGCGGCCACCTCGGCTACGCTCAGGACCTTGCTCTTGAGGGAGGCGGCCGCCCGGAGGTGCCGCAGTTCGGGGCTAATCAATCCGTTGAGCTGCTGCTGCTCCTGCGGCGGCTGAGGGCAGCGGAGGCACGGATGCCCCTTGGTCGCCACCGTCGTCGACTCCCCGCCCGCCGGGCTCCTGCCGCCGCCGCCGCCTTCGTGCTCCTCGTCGTCCTCCTCGTCCTCGCTGCAGCAGGCGAGGGCGGCCCCCGCCGGGAAGGGACAGTGGGGCTCGGCCGCCGCCGGGGCCGGAGGTGCTGGTGGTGGGAGGAGGCTGCTAGGCCCAGGCGGTACCTCCGCCATCCTAGAAGCGACACAGACCGAGAGGGGAGGCCATGAAACCCGGCCGAAGAGCGCGGAAAAGAGGGGGCGGCGGGTGGGGGGCGGCCGAGGTGGGGGGAACAAAGACAGAAACCGTCCCTCACGGAGCTGCCCCCCCAATTCCGCGCCACCCCCCCCCCCGCTCTTCAGCGCCGCCCAGCTGCTCAACCGGCCACCGTCCCCGTCCGCCCGGGCCCACCCGCCAGCCCTGTCACTCGCGGCCCCTCCCCGTCCCCTCCTCGCGGCTCACCCCGCACGGGTCCCCGCCGCCGCTGCCGCCACTCCTCTTCCTCAGCCACTGCGGCCGCCTCCTTCGCAGCCGCGGCCGCCTCCACAGCCGCCAAGGCTCTCACTCAGCCGCCGTCGCCGTAAAGCGCCTCGGCTGTTACCCCGGGTAAAGTTTCCTGGGCCTGGCTTTACGACACTTCCCTGCCTGCCGGCTGCCCCGGCCAAGAGAGAGGGGCGTGGAGGGAGGTGACCTGTGGAGGGGCGGGGACGAAGGTGTCTCCTGCGGGCTGCGGGGAAGGCCGCGTGGTAGTGGGTGGGGCTGTGGGGCCGGGAAGTTGCAGAGGGCTTTGGAGTCACAGCCTCCCAGACCCTTCTCCTCGGTTCTGGGGCGCCTCAACCCGTGGTGCTTGCCACGCGGGGCCGGGGAGGGATGGACCGGGCAGGCGCTCCCTGCTTCAAGTCTACCGTGCACTGGGAGCTGTAGCGAATCTCGCCAATTCGGGGCCTGTGGAACCAGCCGTTTACAAGTCACCTAAAAATGCCTTTTTAAAGCTGCACAGCGTTTAATGTTTGCCCTGACCAGGGGCAAGGAGGATGGGGGAGGAGCAATTAAAAATGGAGCAAATCAGGGAAGCCGACCGAAAAGGAAAGGAAGCTTTGAGCTGTGAAAATATGGGGATGGCTGTCGAAACGTGGTCGTTTGCAGTTTGAATTAAGTTCAGCTGGCCCTTGCCACTTAGCGGCAAGGGAATCAGCCCTCTTCTCTCTCCTTACTCTGCTCCTCGCGCCCAATAAAATTGGAGGCAAAAGTGACTGACAGGTGTTGGGCAATTGCGAGCACACCTGGGGAAGGGTTAGAGCGAGATGGTGAAAGACTGTGACCAGGGCTAAGAAGCACAATCTTAAACTTGTGACACAAATAGGTTAGGAAGAATTCACTGGTAAACAGGTGGCCTGATCCTCCCAAGGGATCTGCCTATTGAGTGCAAAGGGGATAGAACTTGAGCTTGTGACTGGGCTCCTTCTGCTCTAGTCCACAGTTGACTCCCGGCAGGTGTGAGCTGAGACAGTGTATGTAACCCGCACACTGAACAAATTCGGTTGTGTTAAAAACCTGATTTATACAGGTGGTTTGGTGTGCCGCAGATGGACGTTTGCGGTATATAATTCAATGACGGAACATGTTTGCAACTTTTTGCAATAATCTAAACTATACGTATAAAATAACTATTATGCTCATAGATTCTGTGGCTCTGAAATCCAGACAGAGCACAGCTGGGATGGCTTTTCTCTACTCCATTATGCGTAGGGCTTCAATTGGAAGACTCCAAGGCTGAGGAGTAGAATTACTTGAAAACTTCACTTTCACAGCTGGTGGTTGATGCAGGCTAAAGGCTGGAGGCCTCAGTTTTAGTCCATGTAGACCTCTCCCGGTGGTCTTTTAGCATTGATTGGTTTGGGCTTTGTCACATCCTGGTAGCTGGGTTCCAACGGCAAGTATGGTGCGAGAAAGTCAGTCAAAAGCATATTGCCCTTTATGACCTAGCCTTAGAAGTCATGTAGTCTCTAATCAGGTGCGGTGGCTCACGCCTGTAATCCCGGCATTTTGGGAGACCATGGCAGGAGGATCTCTTGAGGCCAGGAGTTCGAGACCAGCCTGGCCAACACAGTGAAACGTCATCTCTACCAAAAAATACCAAAAATTAGCTGGGCGTGGTAGCTCACACCTGTAGTCCCAGCTACTCAGGAGGCTGAGGAGAATCACTTGAACCCAGGAGGTGGAGGTTGCAGTAAGCCGAGATTGCTCCACTGCCCTCCAGCCTGGGCAACACAGGGAGACTCCCTCTCAAGAAAAAAAAAAAAAGTTATGTAGTGTCACTTCTGCTGCATTATATCTAGGCAGACACAAAATTATATCCAGTTTTGAGAGGAGGGGAAATAGACTCTACTCTTGGTGGAGAGAGGCGAGGTTCTCAAAGAGCATGTGGGACCAGAAATACTGCTGTGGCCACTTTCAGAATGTATAACTTGCTACAGATACATTGAAAAACCTAAACACCTTGATGTGTGGGGGATATAAATGAGATGTATAAGTACAGTGTGATCTCATTTCTGTCTTAAGAAGCACAAAACAAAACCATGTTTCCAAATGTGCATACATTGTTTAAAGATACATATTTTTCATAGTTTCAAAGTGTAACCTGGGTAGTCAGCCAGTGAAACAATGATCTGTTCAAATCATGGTGGAGAAGCTGGCCCAAGAGGCCCCAGATAATTCCATAAGAAATGTTTAAGGGTGAATTTTACTTAGAAAAATACCTCTCAGTCATTCACTTTGAAATGTAAGCCCTTCCTAAAAACCATGTACCTTCACTGTAGAGAATGAATGGCAGCAGGCCATTTCTGTTCTTTCTGTGTTGCAACTTGGCATTGAGCTCTGTCAGACTGAGGTGCTGACCAGATGTTGTCTCAAAGTGGTTTTCAGAAAGCTGAGAGTTGTAAGGACCTTCTTGAGGTCAGGAAGTAAATGTTATTCACTTTGTATTCACATATCAAACACATAAAAGGGAAATTGTTAAGCTTTTTGACTGAGGTACACCAGTTTCTCATTCAGTAACCTAGAATGTTTATAATGACAAAGTAAATTCTGACCTTCTCAATACTAGTGGGGTAATTCTAATGTCTCAGCCCCAGTGATTTTTCTTTATATCCCAGTATTAAAACTACAATGTTGGCCTTCTAAATCTGATGACTTCTCTTAAATTGTCTTTATAACTTATGAAATCTTTTATGTTTGATTCATGTTTACTTGATAGGATGATAGCATTATATTAGGCATAGAAATAGGATTAGTTCACTCTAATGCTTTAGACATATTTACTATTATGAGACTGAAAAAACAACTACCTTCATGAGCAATATTTCGTAGGAAAGAAAGGGCTGAGAGCAAGGTAAGTGTGGCAGTGATACTCTTCTGTGTGGTTAGTTGATATTTTCATTGTTTTGTAATATCCTATGAAGCAAGTAATTTTTTTTTTTACTACTGTTCTCTTTTGAGGAAGAAGAGAACATGCCTAATTTTTTAGAAGAAAAAAACTTCTCATTAAATCAATTAAAATAACCAACAGCAATTTTAAAACAACATCCTAAAGCAATATCTTGAAATCAGCTTGGAAGGAGAACAATTTCTTTTTAATTCTTTCTAACAGTGAGGCATTTTTCTCTTATTGGTTAGGTTTAGAGAGAAAACCTAGCTGTGTACCTACCTGAAAGGTAACTGTGGGAATGAATAATGGAAAGATGCTTTAAGTTCCCTTGACACAGCAGGATGGCATTGTTATATGCCATAGGCACACATACTAAATAATTTAAATATTTGTGTAGTTTTATTTTACATGTCATGTGGTTCTTAATCCCAGTAATCCTATCTATTATACATAAAGCCCTGAAAATCAATGTCCTTAACTTTGTTTCATCTTGAATGAAAGAAAACATACATCAAACTTGAGAGCTGAAGAATTTAACCTAAGGATGAATATTAGTATATTGTTGTACTACCTGTAATCTTAGAACACTCTGAGATGTCCAGATAAAGGGCTAACAGTTTGATTCTTCCCTTCGAATTTGGGGAATGGCAGCCTGTTCTTTAACCTTCTTTCCCCTTGCCAGTAGTGGATGGCAGTCCCAATTGTAGGTAGACATCAATTTTGTGTGTAGCATTGAGGCCTCTGAGGACTATGAAAAACCAGAGATGGTTGGTTATGGTCAAATGGTCCCCATTTCCATTACTTTCAGCCTCACACTAACTCTTCATAACATGCCTGAAGACATGGTCAGGATGATTCTCACAGATACACCTGGGCTGGTGAGACATATTGGAGAGAATCATATATTCCTACATATTAGAGCCACTGAAAATTTTTGGTCTCCAATTTAGCTGTGCCTTCAGCTGTGTAGAATTGTTTTAACCTGTCTCCAATGCCAGCCTCATCCAACAGCAACTATCCTCAACCACTACTTGCTTCACACCCTCAGCACATAACCCTGCCTCCATTTCACTGAGAAAAGTGAACTATTTCATAGGTGTGCCTTCTACTGCCATGCCTATAAGTTCATCTGTATCTGAACTTACCCTTACCTCCTCCCCCCCAGCCTGAAGAGGGTGGAAGATGCGTCAATTCTTCATGACTAATACCTCCCTCTACCTGTGGGCTTAATGCTGTCTCTTTCAGTCTGCTTTGGAACCTGTCCCATCTTTGTTTCTCTCTCCTGAATTTTCCATGTTATGTTTGCTAGCTACTGCCTCAAAGTTTATAAACATGCCCCTTTTAGAGACTTTTCCCGCTACCATCCTTTTCACCTTCCTGCCCCCTTTCCACCACAAACTCCTAATCTGCAATAGCCATCCACTGTCTCTACTCAGGTACAATTTCACTCTTCATTGGTGGGTTGGCTTCAATCTCAGCCCTTCTTCAAACAACACTCTGGCAAAAAATCACCTGTTATGTCCTAAATAGACTCTTCCAGTTCTCACATCACTTTATTCTATCGTGGCATTTCATCCTGCCATGCCCTTCCAGAAACTCTTCCCTTGGCTTCTCCATTCTCTCTTTCCCTCCTTTGGACATTCTTTCTCAGTTGTTCTTGATAATAGAAGCTTTTAATAATAACAATAGCTACCCTTTATTGTGGTCTTCCTGTGTATTAAGCATGTTATAAATAATAGCTCATTTACTTCTTTTTTTTTTTTTTTTTTTTTTTTGAGACGGAGTCTCGCTCTGTCACCCAGGCTGGAGTGCAGTGGCCGGATCTCAGCTCACTGCAAGCTCCGCCTCCCAGGTTCACGCCATTCTCCTGCCTCAGCCTCCCTAGTAGCTGGGACTACAGGCGCCCGCCACCTCGCCCGGCTAGTTTTTTGTATTTTTTTAGTAGAGACGGGGTTTCACCGTGTTAGCCAGGATGGTCTCGATCTCCTGACCTCGTGATCCGCCCGTCTCGGCCTCCCAAAGTGCTGGGATTACAGGCTTGAGCCACCGCGCCCGGCCAATAGCTCATTTACTTCTTATGATAACCCTATGAATTGGTGGTCAGAAGTCAGACCAGAATTGGATCACTGGCCTATTCCTGAGCCAGACACTGGAAAGGGGCTGGATTTACTCTTATGTCAATCAGTCCTGTTTGAGGTAGAGTATGAGGTGAGCTTCTCCTGATGTATATGGCTGGGGGATGAAGGAGTATCTAAATAAAATTAGAGTTCAGATCCTGGCTCTGCCAATTAGTGACTGTGTGGTGCTGACAACTTAATGTGTCCGGGCTTCAGAGTCCTCATGTCAGATATGGATACTATTACATGCCGTGTAGGGTTTTGGAAGGGTAAAATGAATTATTATAGGAAAAGTGTTTAATACAGAGCATATAGGAAGACCCTGTAAATGTTAGCCGGTCTCCCATCTCACCCATCCATCCTCAACATTTCTACCACTACCACCCTTACAAAATACAAACATATTATGGCACTCCCTGGCTTAAATCTCTTCAGTGACTCCCATAGCCTAATAATCAAATCTAAACTTTGGTGAGGGTGCTTTGGCCACAAGCTCAATCTGGCTTTTAAAAAAATAAGGAAATGTGACAGTCAGAGGCAGAGTGAGGTTCAGGATTAGTTGTTTCAGGATATCATTGTGAACCCAAGTTTCTGTCTCTCTCCTTCCATTCACAGAGTCAGCTCCATCCTAATGCTGATTTCCTTCATTGTTATAATATGGCTGCCCAAAGTGTTTGGGACTAAGTGCTTCTTTATTCATGCCCAATGAGAAGAAGGGAGATGCTTTCAGTAACCCTCACAGATTTACTTTTCCAGAAATCTCTAGCAAACTTCTCTGGCTATATTCTTGGTTAGAATATATCACACACTATTTCTGAGTCAATCACTGGAAGGGGACTGAGTGAGGCGAGCTTCCTTGGAGGTGTGTGGGTGTGTGGAAAAGGGATGTATACTAAACAAAATTGGGTTTGTGTTAGGAAGAAGAATGTGGAGTGGATGCTGGTAAAGCAACCACTTACGTTCACTACATAAACAAAGCCCTTTTGGCAATCTTACCTTGAAGCAGCAGTTACTTCTTGCCATTCACAACTTCAACCCAAAATATTCAATTAATAATTATTGTATATATAAATGAATGACCTTTGAATTGCGTAACTTGCAGTTGCTGAAAGGTACAAGATGATTTCTGGCCTCTCTGTCTGTGCTCATGCTGCACATGAGCACATGATGGTTCCTGGAATCATCACCCCTCGTAATGCACCCCTCTCCCCTCTCTTCTGTCTCTCTCTCTGTCTCTCTCTGAGACAGACAGACACACACACACACACACACACACACACACACACACACACACACCCCTCCCCACCTCTTGCAAAACTGGCTTCTCCCTACTCTGTGAGTGCTGCAGACTTCTGTGATCGTTGTTTGTCTGTTGCTTCTTCTAGAATGGAAGTCTTTTAAGGGTAGGAATTACGTCTTATTCCTCTTTTTATTGGTATATACATAATACATTATTTTGAATACAAGAATAAAAGATTGATCTTGTTCTATACCTTTTCAGAATGTAGATCTCACTCTTGGTGTATATAGCTTTAACTAAATTTACTTATATAGAACTTCTCATCACATATGTGATATACTTGGGCCTCAAGGTTATTTTACTTAAAATAATCACAGAGGAGGAGGAGGAGGATGATGATGATGATGATGATTATTTGAGACAGGGTTTTTCTCTATCAGTTAGGCTAGAGTGCAGTGGCACATCTCAGCTCACTGCAACCTTCACCTCCCAGGCTCAGGTGATTCTCCCACCTCAGCCTCCTCCATAGCTGGGACCACAGGCATGTGACACCACAACTGGCTAAGTTTTTACATTTTTGATAGAGACAAAGCTTCACCATGTTGGCCAGGCTGGTCTTGAACTCCTGAGTTCAAGCAATACACCCTTCTTGGCCTCCCAAAGTGCTGGGATTACAGGCATGAGCCACTGCGCCTGGCCCCAGATGTATTTTTTATTATTAAAATGAACACTTTGAGGCAATGTGTTCAATAACAGTACAACAGTCTACATACACGCGGTTGACTGAATTATTTTAGCTTTAGCTCACTACATCCTGCATCACATGTTTTAGTGAAGGGACATTTTCCATCATTGTGGGGACAGACTCTGTGAAGCCAGTTCAGGAAAGGAAAATGATTTTGTAAACTTTGCCTGAATATTGCATTAAAACACAAGTTATGTGAAACAAAATGTTTATTTCATTACTTTGTCTCTGAGTGAGAAAATATAGAAACAATAAAGACATTTAAAAAAAAGGCTTAGAAAGGACAAAATGATATGCTAAGAGTAGAATAGTGTCACAGTGCTTATTGGGGTATGTAGATCTCTATTCCTAATATATTTTGATGCATTCCTCATTTTCATGTGTTTACAAAACTGTCAACCCAAAAGTGCAACCATAGTAAGGAAACTGAAAGAATAAAGTGACCAAGATATTTCTCATGTTATATTTATGCACAGTAATGGAAGTTTCTATGTAATGTACAAACACACAGCTGCTTCTCAGAGTTCCCATAGGAGAAACCTTTGAAGTTCAGGGAGTGGCTAATGGTTCCTTTGATCTTCCTTAGTCTTTTTGCACTTCAGGGAGCTTTGAAGGAGGGCAGTTTTGCTTATCACTGGACCTATTGTTAAGCAAAGAGAAAGTCACTTCCTAGATCTATTGAGATAGGTGGTGCAGGACATTCCCTGACCAGCTGTCTGAACTACTGCTTATGGCCTATTTCAAGAGTTAATTCTATGGTACAGCCCAACTTAACCTCTCCCCTAATTCACTTCAAGTAACTATGCAATTGGTTAACTGCCTCTAGGCTCTTCTTTAGTCTTAAAACATTTTTTGAAACTGCTGCCTACATTTAAAGAAATTCATCTTACTATAAAGATTTTTTTGTACATAACTGTTGGTATTTTAACAAAAGTAATACGTGCTCATACAGAGAAAAACTAAAAAGAGTAAAAAAAAGCAAAGTATTTTACACAAGATGACCCTCAGAAATAATTACAATATATACTTTTATGTACTTCCCATCTTTTTATTATGTAAATATATGTACACTTCTTTTTATATAGGAGAGATCAGCTTTTTCTGCACATGAAATTTGTGTACTTTTAAAAGCCTTAATATTATACAAATGTTTTCTGGTGTCTGTAGAGATTTTTTATGAACATTTAATGAATATCCCCTATTGTTAGATGAAGAGGTCTGTAAGGATTAAAAACAATCCCTCAATGTATCAGGATGTTTACTTTTTCCCACAGGGACTTGAAAAACTAATTTTAGAAATCCCTTAAAGTCTATAAACACAAATACAAGTCGTAGCCCCCCCTTATCTGCAGGGGTATGTTCCAAAGTCCCCAGGGGATGCCTGAAACCATGGATAGTGCGCTATATATACTCTTTTCGCAATCTGATAACCTAACTGGCTACTGAGTGACTAACAGACATGTAGCACAAACAGCATGGATATGCTGGACAAAGGGATGATTCACATCCTGAGTGGGACAGAGTGGGATGGTGTAAGATTTCATCAGGTGACTCAGAACAGTGTGCAACCTAAAACTTATGAACTGGTTATTTCTGGAATTTTGCACTTAATATTTTCACACTGTGGTTGACTGAAACCATGGAAAGTGAAACCGTGGCTAGAGGGGGACTACTATGCACCCATGAACAAGGAACAGAATTTAGGACTTCAGCGCTGAATGAAGTACTCACAGCATCCCCAAGACCACTACCATCCCAAAATGGATATCTTCTTTAGTTTGATATGTACTTGCATCAATTAGAGTACCTATTCAAAGAAAGTTTTTGAGAAATTAAATATGATCAGATTAACTCACTTAATCACCCACTTATTCATTCATTCAATGAACAATAGCTGCTCCCCTGCTAGGCATTATACGTAGCATGAGGAACAGGGCAGACTCGGCACTTGCCATCACAGATCCTAGTCAGGATGAGGAGAAGGACAATTAAACCGGAGATTTAAGTAACAATCAGAAAGGGCTATGATAGAGAAAATAGTGACTACAATGGATGCACATGGCAAGGGCAACTAAGGTTTCCCAATAAAGGCAATATTTAACCTGAGACGTGTAGGGTAAGCAGAAGTTAGCTAGACAAACAATACAGGGCGGGTCATTCCAAGCTGGAACACCAGAGATGAAGCCTGGGAAGATCAGAATGTGTCTGTAAGATGAGAAAGCTGAAACCAGATCATGAAGGGCCTTGTCAGCCACCCCAAGGGGGTTAAATTTTATTCCAAGGTACCCTTGGAATCTGTTGAAGATTTGCTCTTTGAAAAGATCATTCTTACTGCAGTCTGGAAAAGGGATTGCTATTGGCAGTGGGGATGAGAAATAAGGGAAAGATTGTTGCAAAATTGCAAGCTGAGGAGGTCCTACAAGATGGCTAAAGTTCTGTAATCATCCTTCTTTTTGTTCAGCCTCTCATCACATTTAGCTTCTGACCCTTTTCAACTAACCTAGCATGCATTAATACTTAATAAATGGTTGCTTTGTTTGCTCTTTTACTTGTTTGGTGAAGGAATCCATCACCTAACTCTATTTTGCTCTTCCTCCAAATAATAAGGTATTAGGAGGGAAAGTTTCAGGAGGGAAAGGACCTTCCCCACTCTTTTAGTGGAGTAGGGGCACCCCACTTATCTATAGCCATTCAATTGGATGCTGTATCTGAGCTAATTGCTGAAGCTTAGCCTTCCCTTTCCCTCTTTCTTCCTCCCTCCCTCCCTCCCCCCCCCCCCCCCCCCCCCCTCCCTTCCTTCCTTCCTTCCTTCCTTCCCTCCTTCTTTATTTTTTTTGAGATAGTCTCACTGTGTCACCCATTTCATGCTGACTAGAGTGCAGTGGCACAATCATGGCTCACTGCAGCCTCAATCTCCAAGGCTCAAGTGATCCTTCTACCTCAGCCTTTCAAGTAGCTAGGACCATAGGTGTGCACCACCATGCTGAGCTAATTTTGTAATTCGTTGTAGAAACAGGGTCTCACTATGTTGCCCAGGCTGGTCTTGAACTCCTGATCCTACTGCCTTGGACTCCCAAAGTGCTGGGATTATAGGCATGAGCCCTGGCCAGGCCCACCCTGAAGCTTTGGTTTTCTTTAGAGAAGTTTTCTGAGCTTGTACAGCCCGCAGAATTCCTGATCTGTATAAACAGGCGCAATACCTCAATTCTGCCAATATAAGAACATGGGGATTTCATCTCTTATAACAGTAATACATGTTCAACATAAAAACATGGAAAATATAGACAAGTGAAAAATGAAGAAAAACCCAACATAATGCCACAACCAAAGGACAACCACTAGTAATATTTTGAGGCATTACATTTTAGTCTTTGTGTGTAGTTTCAGGAGGATTGCTTTTAGATTACTATGATACACACACACGCATACACATATACATATACATTTATATCCTAATTTTTCTAAACTTAACATCATAGCACTTTAAAAGTTTGTGTTGTTTTGAATATTACCTTAAAATTCTATTCATTGCAAAAGATTTCACTGTATGATTGCATTCCAATCTAATCTAATACAGGACCTTGCCTAGGTTATGGTGGAGGCATTCATCGCCTAACTCTATTTTGTTCTTCCTCCAAATAACAAAGTGTTGGAAGGGAAAGCAGCACTATAATGTTTATTTAATGTTTGCACTATAAATAAGGCTATGATGATCAGTTTGGACATAAAATTGCTTGGATGCTTAGGATTATGCTCTTAAAATAACTCCTAGAAGTGCTGGGTGCAGTGGTTCATGCCTTGTAATCCCAGCACTTTGGGAGGCCGAGGTGGGTGGATCATGAGGTCAAGAGATTGAGACCATCCTGGCCAACATGGTGAAACCCCATCTCTACTAAAAATTAAAAAATTAGCTGGGCATGGTGGCACATGCCTGTAGTCCCAGCTGCTTGGGAGGCTGAGGCAGGAGAATTGCTTGAACCCGGGAGGTGGAGGTTGCAATGAGCGGAGATCATGCCACTGCACTCCAGCCTGGGTGACAGAGCAAAACTCTGTCTCAAAAATAATAATAACAATAATAATAACAATAATAATAATAATAATAATAGTTCCTAGAAGCAAACCTATTTTTTTTTTTTTTTTTGAGACACAGTCTTGCTGTCTTGCCCAGGCTGGAGTATAGTGGTATGATCTTGGCTCACTGCAGCCTCTGCCTCCAGGGTTCAAGCAATTCTCCTGGCTCTGCCTCCTGAGTAGCTGGGATTATAGGCGCGTGCTACCACACCTGACTAATTTTTGTATTTTTAGTAGAGACGAGGTTTCACCATGTTGGCCAGGCTGGTCTTGAACTCCTGGCCTCAAGTGATCCACCTGCTTCAGCCTCCCAAAGTGCTGGGATTACAGGCATGAGCTACCATGCCCAGCCCCTAATTATTTTTTTAAGGTTCTTAATGTATGCCGCTGATTTAATTTACAAAGAGCATGTACCAAATTTACATTTCCACTAACAACATATGAGAATACTTGTTTTAGTTAGCCAATATTTAAAAGGAAACTGCTAATTAATATACAAGGAAGCAATTTCAAAATAATAAAGAATGTTATAGTGTTTTTATGTACCTATAGTAATTAAATAAGCAAAGGAAGAAATCGACCACAAGGATATTAAGCTAGACCTATACTAATGGACTAATTGGCTGTATCATTAATGTAGGAAGTTAGTATCAGGGCTTTAGAATTCCTTGGTATTATTCTAATTTTTTCTTTATGTATTTACTTCTGTTTGACTCTGCTTTTTCTTACCCTTAGGCCGTAGTTTATTATAAACTAGTTCACATCTTTAAAAAGGTACACTATGTACCACAAACCATAACACTAACATTAACTTCTGATCTGTGTGGTTTGGAATAAATGGCTTTGAAGTTCGTTTAGTAATGAGTTAATTTTAGGCGGAAAAGTTAAAAGCTAATATTAAATCAATAAAAAATAATGACTTAACGAGAGAAAACACAAGAGGGCAATCTTGCACAGCAATAAAATATGTTTGCATAAGAAAAAAATTTCAACATTTTTAATCAACGGTGATATTTTCAATAAAAGAAATGTAAGGTCTTGTCAGTATGTATTATCTTTTTATTAATAGTTATATTAATAGTTGCAAGAAAAATTAGTGTCAAGGAAATCTAGTGTCAACATTCATACAATGAATTTTGCATTAGTTGAGTTGTGTGCGTGTGGTTTGTTTGTTTTTTAATCCTGGAAAGTGAATCTATTCTCCATTGAGAAATGGCATCCTATATGTATATATACATACATATATATATATATATTAAAAAATATGTATATCACCTGGTTTTAATTTGTGGAAAAATAAGGAAATAGATGACACCATTTTTTTTTCTCCAGAATTTACTATACGTATTTTTCAAAATGGAAGTAACTTCATTTTTTTTCTGATTAGGAATGCATGATCCATTAAATTTCAATGAAAGATAATTTTTTATTTTATTTATTTATTTATTTTTGAGACAGAGTCTTGCTCTGTTGCCCAGGCTGGAGTGCAGTGGCACGGTCTCAGCTCACTGCAACCTCCACCTCCCAGGTTCAAGTGATTCTCCTGTCTCAGCCTTCCAAGTAGCTGGGATTACAAGTGCATGCCACCACACCTGGCTGATCTTTTTATTTTTAGTAGAGACGAGGTTTCACCATGTTAGCCAGGCTGGTCTCAAACTCCTGACCTCAGGTGATCCACCTGGCTTGGCCTCCCAAAATGCTGGGATTATAGGCATGACCCACTGTGCCTGGCCAAGAATTTTTTTTTTTTTTTTTCCAAATAAAGAGTAACTTGCTAAAGGAAGAGCATGGTGTAATTATTATGTTGGGGGAATATTTATGATGTTTTACATGCTTTAATTTCCTGACACTTTAATAGAATTGTAATTTCAGTCAGCTCAGGATGTCCTAAAATTTACAGGCATAAAAAAATAGTAGGTTTACGGCAACTGCAAGCATCTTTGTATGTGCAAAATCACATATATCTTGATATAATCCACAAAGCAGTATCCGAGATAGTATCTGTGTAGTCTTTCTTACCATCTCTCATTGCTCTCTCCCAACTCAAACGAATTTGGAGTTTCTGTGCCAAACAGCATAGGAAATAAAAAAGGAAGGTAATAGAAATAGACTTTTTCTGAGCATACTGGTGAGAGTGAGCCTTAAGAATTCTGTGATCAAGTACCTGGTACTTAGAAAAGTAATATAGCATAGTAGTTAACTACATGGAGTTTGAATCACTAATTTCTGCCACATACTAACTATGTGACTTTGGGAAAGTTTCTTAACCTCTCTGTGCCTTATTTTCCTTATCTGTGTAATGCAATTATAATGGTATCTGTCTCATAAGGTTTGTTGTGAGACATATAAATGCTTAGAGCAGCGTCTGGTACAAGGTAAGCTTTTTGTAAATGTTTGCTGTTATGCAAGGCAGCCTCAGAAAATCTGTAAAGGAAATAGGAACCCAGATATCAGAATATGAAATACAGGTGTGGGACCATGTGGGACATGCAAAAGAGCATTAGCTAGACCTACAAGAAGAAAAGTTCAGATTATAGCCATCCTTTTTCAAGCTACACTTGGCCAGGGGTTTTCCACAGTCCCTCAAGAAAAGAAATTTAAGATTACCAACAGCAACTTATTGAATGCTGTGAGAATTTTGCTCATGTTAACTATGCAGAAAACCATAACTGCTTCTTCCTCCACTCTACATATATATATACACACATATACATATACATATATATAAAAATAATTCTAAAGTACTTTTAATTCTCATAAAACTCTTCATTAAAGAGCTCTGAAGGTCCAGTACTGTTATTGACAGCATCTGAACTGATGGTTATTTGAACAGTGGCGTTAGGATATGGGTTTTCTGGGAGGCCAAAAGAGAGAAGCAGCACCTTAATATAGAGAGTTGCTTAGCGAAGCTTATTTCTGCTATATGGAATATGGCTGGCACTGGAAAATAGCTCAATCAGGTCACTTTCATGTTCACAAAACAGTCTCTCTTTGAGGAAGAAAGAGAGGATTCCAGTCCTGAAACTGGAAATTCAGGACGTATGAGTTCTATTCCTCCAA
The DNA here is from genome assembly GCF_003255815.1 of Theropithecus gelada. Taxonomy (NCBI): domain Eukaryota; kingdom Metazoa; phylum Chordata; class Mammalia; order Primates; family Cercopithecidae; genus Theropithecus; species Theropithecus gelada. Next base: position 58,681,796 of record NC_037675.1, on the reverse strand, counting down.
CTGCCATTGCTACTTTCTGAGAACAGGCAAAGGATTCTCTTTGTTCTTTGGGTTCTCTGTTTGTTCTTTCGGTAAAATTCTCACCCCTATTATCATGGTTTCTAAGTTGGTTGAAAAATCTGAGTGAAAAGGTAAATTAGTCATTAAAAAAACTATTAACTATGTTGTACTTTTTTTTTTTTTTTTTTTTTTGAGACAGAGTCTCACTCTGTTTCCCAGGCTGGAGTGCAGTGGCGCTGTCTTGGCTCACAGCAACCTCTGCCTCCTGGGTTCAAGCATTCTCGTGCCTTAGCCTCCTGAGTAACTGGGATTACAGGTGTGTGCCACCACGCCTGGCTAACTTTTTGTATTTTTAGTAGAGATTGGGTTTCACCGTGTTGGCCAGGCTGATGTCGAATTCCTGACCTCAGGTGACTCACCCGCCTCGGCCTCCCAAAATGCTGGGATTATAGGCATGAGCCACTGAGCCCTGCCAACTATGTTGTACTTTTGTTTTGCATGATTCCATCTATATTTTAGTTTCCACTTAAGATAAAATGGTTAAAATCTTGAAATATCTTGCTAGAAGGAATCATTATAGTAAATTAAGTGCTTGTGCACATTTCTACAGAGATCATTTTGGAATATCAATGAAAATTTCTTTCATATCTTTGTATCTTCCTATTTTGAGCAATCCTGAATTCTACTGGAGTTTGAGAGAAGCCCAGTGTGCTGGAAAGTCTTTACAAGGGAAGGCTGCCTGATTGACTTTACTATAACACAATTTTCTTTTGGTGGATTAGCTGGAGTCGACAGCTTTAACTTTCCAGGTTCTGGCACATAATTTCGAGGTTGTGATCTGAATGTATTAGAACAACCAAATTTACAAGAGACTCATGTTTATATGTAGCAGGCACTATGCAAAAGACAAACATAATCCCTATCCTCATTGAGTTTAAGGGAGAGAAACATTAAACAAATAATTGTACAGCTAATTATTACATTAAACTCTGAACAAAAAAGTTCTGGGTGGGAGATAGAGAACATATGATGAGGCATGACCATCAAGCAGATTATTGGGAAAGACTTGTTAAAAAAAGTTTATAATTTGGCCTTTTTGTTTGTTTAGTTAAATACGCATTTTCATGCTGTAATCATTTTCTGTGTCTGTCTCCAAAATGCATGTGTCTGTTCCACTGACTTATAATTTACAGTCTGCGTATCACAGTTCTCTAACTTCAAATTGCATCTTCCACTTCAACTTTTTCTACACTTTTATACAGGCCACTTCCAACTCTCGACATATTCTTTATTTAAATATACTAATAATACATATTAAGTTATATATAAATACAGTGTTCTTTCAGCCTACGAGAGTTCTGTCTTTCACTAGGCGTTAACATCATTAGTCAAAGTCTCTGAATTTGTGGGTTCTTTAGTGCCCTCCTACAAACACTCCTGGCAAAAACAAAATAAACCACTAGGAAGTTAAGGTATGCGCTCATCAAAGTCCTGTAACCTGAGAATGAAGTAGCAGGAAACAGCTACCCAGCAGTGTTATAAACATTTATAGGCCATAATCCCAGAATTTTGGGAGGCCAAGGCAGGAGGATCTCTTGAGCCTTGGAGTTCAAGACACCCTGGGAAACACAGGGGTCTTTACAAAAAATTTAAAAATTAGCTGGGTGTGATGATGCACACTTGTGGTCTCAGCTGCATGGGAGGCTGAGGCCAAAGATTACCCTTGAACCTGGGAGTTCCAGGTTGCAGTAAGCTATGATCCCACCACTGCATTCTAGCCTGGGTGACAGAGTGAGACCCTGTCTCTAAAAATAGATAAATAGACATATAAATAAAAAAAAAAAATGTATAGCAGCATTAGTTATAATAGCCAAAAGGTAGAAACAGCCCAAATGTCCATCAACAGACAAATGGATAAACAAAATGTGGTATATATGTACTATGGAATATTATTCAGAGTTAAAAGGAATGAAGTTCTTAAAAATGCTACGTGAATGACCCTTGCAGATGTCGTGCTAAGTGAAATCAACCAGACACAGAAGGACAAATATCATATGATTTCACTGACATGAGGTACTGAGAATAATCAAAGTCATAGAGACAGAAGGTAGAATAGTGATTACCAGGGGCTGAGCAGAGAAGGGAATGGAAAGTTATTATTTATGGGTATAGCATTTCTCTTTGGAATAATGGAAAAGTTTGGGAAATGAATAATTGTGATGGTTGCACAACATTGTAAAGGTACTTAATGCCGCTGAATCCTACACTTAAAAATGGTGAAAATGGTACATTTTATGTTATGTGTATCTTATGAAAATAAAAAATACACACACACACAGACTCAGTGAAAAGCTGGGGAAAAATACTGTAAGCCATCTAGATGCCTGATGCCTTGTGGATTATAAATGTGTATCAGTATTGTTTCAGTTACAAAGCTAAAACCTTTTTTTTTTTTTTTTTTTTTTTTTGAGACGGAGTCTCGCTCTGTCACCCAGGCTGGAGTGCAGTGGCTGGATCTCAGCTCACTGCAAGCTCCGCCTCCCGGGTTCACGCCATTCTCCTGCCTCAGCCTCCCGAGTAGCTGGGACTATAGGCGCCCGCCACCTCGCCCGGCTAGATTTTGTATTTTTTAGTAGAGACGGGGTTTCACCGTGTTAGCCAGGATGGTCTCGATCTCCTGACCTCGTGATCCGCCCGTCTCAGCCTCCCAAAGTGCTGGGATTACAGGCGTGAGCCACCGCGCCCGGCCCACAAAGCTAAAACCTTAAAAAAAATTCCTTTAACTTTTTCTTTCCACACTGAATCTTTTTACCTCTTCCAGCTACCTTATAGTTGTTTTACTGTTGTCCACAATATTTTCTGCATGTAAGGAATACAGTATTATCATTATTGTCATTGTTATTAATTTTTTATTGCTGCTGTTGTTCTGGTATCCCATTTATATTGAGGGTTTGAGGTACCCAGTATTAGCCTGTAAAAACATGAATGAAAGGAGAGTATGGTAGGATAGTGCTGCTCATGGTACAATAATTATATGATTCTATTGGGCTTTTGTCCTCAGTGTATCAGGACACTATCAGATGTAACTGCGGCTTTTCATCTAGTTTTGTACCCCTTAGAGATGACATAGACTCAGATGAACCTCAAGAAGTTGCCTGGAATAGGATGAGCTCCACAAACTAACTGCAGGATTAAAGATGGTCTGTCCAGTACAACAAAACCCTTTTAACAAATTGTTAGAAACATATGTCGAGCCTTTTTGTTTTTCTAACACCTATTTGGCATTGTAGAAATAGCTAAATCACCACAAAACACGCTTACTATGCTACATGCTGGGAGTGGGGGAGACCTGTTTTGATTTATAAGAAAAAAACCAATTCATGAGTTTCAGCATTAGCCAAATCTCTTAAAGAGTTTGTTTTACGATTTTAAAAGATCTTAAGAAAATACTCCACTATCCTTGAAATAATGAAAATTACCTATAATGCTTTTATTATTTAAAACTATAAAAAAAAAAGGGTGGGTGTGGAGCTCACGCCTGTAATACCAGCACTTTGGGATGCCAAGGTGGGAGGATCACTTGAGGACAGGAGTTTGAGACCACCCTGGGCAACATAGTGAGACCTTGTCTTGACAAAAATAAATTTAAAAAATTAGCCAGGCATGGTTGCATGAGGCTTTAATCCCAGCTACTCAGGAGACTGAAGTGGGAGGGTCACTTGAGCCTGGAGATCAAGGCTGCAGTGAGCCGTGATTACACCACTGCACTCCGGCCTGGATGAGAGTGGGACCTTGTGCGCCCCCTGCAAAAAACCCCAACCTTCCCCCCAACTATAAAATAATATATTTTCATTTAAAAATCAAACAAGAAAAGCAAATAAATATGAAAGTTTTCCATTCTGGCCCATTCTGACCCACTGCAGGCAATACCTCTTCTCTGAAATAACCAGTGTTACCAGGTCCACATTTTATCTAGCTAGGTCATATAAATAAAATAAATAATAAGTAAATAACGTAACAAATGAATAATACATGTTGTGAGTATAACAAGAACAAAAAAAGTTTTAAAACTTGCTAATTTACTCTAATTTACTTTTTTTTTTTTTTTTTTTTTTTGAGATGGAGCTTTGCTCTTGTTGCCCAGGCTGGAGTGCAGTGGCGCGATCTTGGCTCACTGCAACCTCTGCCTCTGGGGTTCAAGTGATTCTCCTGCCTCAGCCTTCTGAGTAGCTGGGATTACAGGCGTCTGCCACCATGCCAGACTAATTTTTTGTGTTTTTAGTAGAGATGGGGTTTCATCACGTTGGCAAGGCTGGTCTCAAACTCCTGACCTCAGGTGATCCACCTGCCTTGGCCTCCCAAAGTGCTAGGATTACAGGCGTGAGCCACCACACCCGACTAATTTACTTGTTAAATTATGAAGGGTAAGTAGATTATTACTTAGATTATCAGATTTGATTTATAAATATTACCTCATTTCCTTAGCCACGGGATAAGTACGAAACATAGAAAAAGTCCAGAGTAGAAAAAATGATCTCGTTTATGTCTCTCTTCCCCATTTCACAGGCTGGGAACTGTGGCTAATCATTGTAGCCTCAGAACTTAAAACAGAGGTTGGCACAAAACAAGCTTGGCACAAAATAAGTGCTCAATAAATGTTTGTTATGTATTGTTGACTCTACTGGGCAGTATTTATTATCTTGAATTGGTAGCAGTGGTAGAATTCAGTCCCAAGATGTGCATTCCAGGCTACAATTCATTGCTAGTGCAATAAGTCAAGCTGGATTGTCTAGAAGACACCACTAGATACTGCATGGTGAATGCCACAGGCACCTACCTGCCTTAAGAATCCAGGAATCTGAAGATTTAAATTGTGCACAGATAGTTTTCCTCTCCGAGAGTCCCCAAAGCCAGGGGTAGAGGTGGCATTCCTCTATGTCAGATTTCTAAACTACACACCATGAGCCTCACGTGAGCTCAGAATCCTGGATGGTTTTTACAAACAAGTGTCTGGAAAGGGTCATTTAGGTCTGGCCACAGGCCAGCTGCAGTGGCTCATGTCTGTAATCCCAGCACTTTGGGAGGCTGAGGTGGGAAGATCACACGAGGCCAGGAGTTCAAGACTAGCCTGACCAATATGGTGAAACCCCATCTCTACTTAAAATACAAAAATTAGCCGGCCATGGTGGTGCATGCCTGTAATTCCAGCCACTCAGGAGGCTGAGGCAGGAGAATCGCTTGAACCTGGAATGGGGAGGTTGCAGTGAGCCGAGATCGCGCCAATGCACTTCCTGCCTGGACGACAGAGTGGGACCCTGTCTTAAAAAAAATAAAAATTCAAAATATCAAGTAGAAAAATACTTGTGTTCCTTGGAAGTGTGTTACAGTGGAGACAGAATGGCCACATTGTATAAATGTGGAGAAGCACAAAGAATATATAGAAATTTAGCTATACTTTATTATTATTTCATACTTTTGCCTTTTAAAAACTCATTTTCATTCCAATTTCAGTGTTTAACATTAATATTTTGAGGTATAGTCCATAAAATAATATTTAAAAACATATAAAATACAGTATTTTAGCTTTTTAAAAGTTACGTCAAAGCACATTTGCAGGGGGGATGTTTATTATCCTCATTACAGAAAAGGCTCTGGAAAGTCACCATTTGCTCAACCAGCTAGACTGGGACCGGGGTTTAGAGATCTATGTCCAAGTTATTCCTAAAATATCAAAGGGCCGTTGTGGGCCAAAAGTTTATATTGTTAATTGTATGACCATGGTCCAGAAATATTTGACTCCTCATTGTTAGTTTAAGTTAGTCAAGATCAATTAGTTTCAACTTATTTGATGACATTAATCTTTTGGTTGTGGTTTTTCTGTAGGATTGTGTTGAGGAGGATTTTGAGGCTATGTCTGAACTTTACAAGCAAACGTTCTGATGACTCAGTAATATCAAGGGCATTCAAGGGAGGAGTGGTGATATGTAGGGCCATTTTTTGGTTATCCTCTTCTAAATTAATTTGAAGGTTTCTTCTAGCACTAAAAGTCTAATTCTGTTTATAAACATGGCAATCTGTTAATGATATATTATCAGTAAAAAATTTTCAAGTACATATGTCATTTTTATGTGCACATATTTTAGTATGGAAAAGGCTCTGGAAAGATATTCTTTGAATTGTGATGTGATTATCTCTAGGTGTTAGAAATTAAGGATGTTTATTTGTTTTTGTCTTTGTTTTCTAATTTTTCTTCAGTGATCATATATTGCTTTTGTAATACAATTGTAAACTATTTCAAAACTGTCTGATACTAAAACAGGTGCTTAAATCCATTTGCAAATTACAAATGTTACCAGGTATAAAATAAAATTAATTACATCATGTTAGATGAATTATTTATTATAGCTAGCAAAATAAGTCTCATAGATATCACTAAGCTGTATTTCATGCACATATATTTTTTTTTCATTATATTTTAAGTTCTGGGATACATGTGCAAAACATGCAGGTTTATTACATAGGTCTATATGTGTCATGGTGGTTTGCTGCACCCATCAACCCATCATCTACATTAAGTATTTCTCCTAATGGTACCCCTCCCCTAGCCGCCAATCCCCCAACAGGCCCTGGTGTGTGATGTTTCCCTGTCTGTGCCCATATGTTCTCATTGTTCAGCTCCTACTTATGAAATACTTTTGCCTTTTAACAACTCATTTTCATTCAAATTTCAGTGTTTAACATTAAATTAAATTAACATGGTGAATGCCACAGGCACCTACCTGCCTTAAGAATCCAGGAATCTGAAGATTTAACTTGTGCACAGATAGTTTTCCTCTCCGAGAGTCCCCAAACCCAGGGGTGGAGGTGGTTCAAAGCACATTTGCAGGGGGGATGAGAACATGCGGTTTTCTGTTCCTGTGTTAGTTTGCTAAGAATGATGGTTTCTAGCTTCATCCATGTCCCTGCAAAGGACATGAACACATCTTTTTTATGGCTGCATAGTATTCCACAGTGTGTAAGTGCCACATTTTCTTTATCCAGTCTATCATTGATAGGCATGTGGGTTGGTTCCAAGTCTTTGCTATTGTGAATAGTGCTCCAATAAACATACGTGTGCATATGTCTTTATAGTAGAATGATTTATAATTCTTTGGGTATGTACCCAGTAATGGGATTGCTGGGTCAAATGCTGTTTCTGGTTCTAGATCTTTGAGGAATTGCCACACTGTCTTCCACAATGGTTGAAGTAACTTACACTCCCACAAACATTGTAAAAGAGTTCCTATTTCTCCACATCCTTGCCAGCATCTGTTGTTTCCTGACTTTCTAATGATCACCATTCTAATTGGCATGAAATGTTATCTCATTGTAGTTTTGATTTGCATTTCTCTAATGACCAGTGATGATGAGCTTTTTTTCATATGTTTGTTGGCCACATAAATGTCTTCTTTTGAAAAGTGTCTGTTCATATCCTTTGCCCACTTTTTGATAGGGTTGTTTGTTTTTTCTTATAAATTTGTTTAAATTCTTTGTAGATCCTGGATATTAGCCCTTTGTCAGATGTACAGATTGCAAAAATTTTCTCCCATTCTGTAGGTTGCCTCTTCACTCTGATGATAGTTTTTCTGCACAGCTTTTGCTGTGCAGAAGCTCTTTAGTTTAATTAGATCCCATTTGTCAATTTTGGCTTTTATTGCAATTGCTTTTGGTGTTTTAATCATGACCTCATTGCCAACGCCTATGTCCTGAATGGTATTGCCTAGGTTTTCTTCATGGGTTTTTATGGTTTTGGTCTTATGTATAAATCTTTAATCCATCTTGATTTAATTTTTGTATAACATGTAAGGAAGAGTTCCAATTTCAGTTTTCTGCATATGGCTAGTCAGTTTTCCCAACACCATTTATTAAATAGGGAATCCTTTCCCCATTACTTGTTTTTGTCAGGTTTGTCAAAGATCAGATAGCTGTAGATGTGTGGTGTTATTTCTGAGGCCTCTGTTCTGTTCCATTGGTCTATATATTTGTTTTGGTACCAGTATCATGTTTTGGTTACTGTAGCCTTGTAGTATAGTTTAAAGTCAGGTAGCGTGATACCTCCAGCTTTGTTCTTTTTGCTTAGGATTATCTTGGCTGTATGGGCTTTTTTTGGTTCCATATGAAATTTGAAGTAGTTTTTTCTTATTCTGTGCTGAAAGGCAATGGTAGCTTAATGGGAATAGCATTGAATCTATAAGTTACTTTGGGCCGTATGGCGATTTTCACGATATTGATTCTTCCTATCCATAAGCATGGAATGTTTTTCCATTTGTTTGTGTCCTCTCTTATTTCCTTCAGCAGTGGTTTGCAGTTCTCCTTGAAGAGGTCCTTCACATCTCTTGTAAGTTGTATTCCTAAGTATTTTATTCTCTTCGTAGCAATTGTGAATGGAAGTTCACTCATGACTTAGCTCTCTGTCTATTATTAGAGTATACGAATGCTTGTGGTTTTTGCACATTGATTTTGTATCCTCAGACTTTGCTGAAGTTGCTTATCAGTTTAAGGAATCTTTGGTCTGAGATGATGGGGTTTTCTAAATAGACAGTCATGTCATCTGCAAACAGAGATAATTTGACTTCCTCTCTTCCTGTTTGAATACTTACTGCTTTCTCTTGCCCGACTGCCCTAGCCAGAACTTCCAATACTATGTTGAATAGGAGTGGTGAGAGAGGGTATCCTTGTGCTGCTTTTCAAAGGGAATGCTTCCAGCTTTTGCCTATTCAGTATGATATTGGCTGTGGTTTTGTCATAAATAGCTCTTATAATTTTGAGATACCTTCCATCAATACCAAGCTTATTGAGTGTTTTTAGCATGAATGGGTGTTGAATTTTATCAAAAGCCTTTTCTGCATCTATTGAGATAATCATGTGGTTTTTGTTATTGGTTCTGTTTATGTGATGGGTTACATTTATTGATTTGTGTATTTTGAACCAGGCTTGCATTCCAGGGATGAAGCTGACTTGATCATAGTGAACAAGCTTTTTAATGTGCCACTGGATTTGGTTTGCCAGTATTTTATTGAGGATTTTCACACTGATGTTCATCAGGGATTTTGACCTGAAGTTTTCTTTTTTTGTTGTGTCTCTGCCTGGTTTTGGTATCAGGATGATGCTTGCCTCATAAAATGAGTTAGGGAGGAATCCCTCTTTTTCGATTGTTGGGAATAATTTCAGAAGGAATGATACCAGCTCCTCTGCATACTTCTGGTAGAATTTGGCTGTGAATCCATCTGGTCCTGAGCTTTTTTTGGTTGGTAGGCTATTAATTACTGCCTCAATTTCAGAACTTGTTATTGGTCTATTCAGGGATTCGACTTCTTCCTGGTTTAGTCTTGGGAGGGTGTATGTGTCCAGGAAGTTATCTATTTCTTCTAGATTTTCTAGTTTATTTGCGTAGAGGTGTTTGTACTATTCTCTGAGGGTAGTTTGTATTTCTGTGGGATCAGTGGTGATATCCTGTTCATCATTTCTTATTGTGTCTATTTGATTCTACTCTCTTTTCTTCTTTATTAGTCTGGCTAGTGGTCTATTTTATTAATCTTTTTAAAAAACCACCTTCTGGATTCATTAATTTTTTGAAGGGTTTTTTGGTCTATCTCCTTCAATTCAGTTCTGACCTTAGTTATTTCTTCTCTTCTGCTACCTTTTGAAGTTGTTTTCTCTTGCTTCTCTAATTATTTTATTTGTGATGTTAAGGTATCAGTTAGAGATCTTTCCTGCTTTCTCCTGTATTTAGTACTATAAATTTTCCTCTAAACACTGCTTTAGCTGTGTCTCAGAGATTCTGGTATGTTGTGTCTTTGTTCTTATTGCTCAAAAAAGTTATTTATTTCTGCCTTAATTTCATTATTTACCCAGGAGTCATTCAGTAGTAGGTTGCAGTTTCCTTGTAGTTATGTGGTTTTGAGTGAGTTTCTGAATCCTGAGTTCTAATTTGATTGCACTGGAGTCTGAAAGACTGTTAATATTTCCATTCTTTTGCATTTGCTGAGGAGTGTTTTACTTCCAATTATGTGGTCAATTTTAGAATAAGTGCAACATGGTGCTGAGAAGTATGTATATTCTGTTGATTTGGGGTGGAGAGTTCTATAGATGTCTGTTAGGTCCACTTGGTCCAGAGCTTAGTTCAAGTCCTAGATAGCCTTGTTAATTTTCTGTCACTTTGATCTGTCTAATATTGACAGTGGGGCGTTAAAGTCTCCCACTATTATTGTTTGGGAGTCTAAGTATCTTTGTAGGTCTCTTAAGAACTTGCTTTATGAATTTGGGTGCTCCTGTATTGGATGCATATATATTTAGGATAGTTAGCTTCTTGTTGAATCTGATGATTATGTGTCTTGCAGTTGCTCTTCTCAAGGGGTATCTTTGTGGTGTTCTCTGTATTTCCTGAATTGGAATGTTGACCTGTCTTGCTAGGTTGGGAAGTTCTCCTGGATAATACCCTGAACTGTGTTTTCCAACTTGGTTCCATTCTCCCTGTCACTTTCATGTACACAAATCAAACGTAGGTTTGGTCTTTTCATATAGTCCCATGTTTCTTGGAGGTTTGTTCATTCCTTTTCATTCTTTTTTCTCTAATCTTGTATTCTTGTTTTATTTCATTAAGTTGATCTTCAATCTCTGCTATCCTTTTTCTGCTTGATCAATTCGGCTGTTGATACTTGTGTAGGCTTCACGATGTTTTTGTGCTGTGTTTTTCAGCTCCACTGAGTCATTTATGTTCTTCTCTAAACTGATTATTCTAGTTAGCAGTTCCTGTAACTTTTTATCAAGGTTCTTAGCTTCCTTGCACTGGGTTAGAACATGCTCCTTTGGCTCAGAGGACTTTGTTATTACCTACCTTCTGAAGCCTACTTCTATTGATTTGTCAAACTCACTCTCCATCCAGTTTTGTTCCCTTGCTGTCAAGGAGTTGTGATCCTTTGGAAGAGAAGAGTCATTCTGGTTTTTGGAATTTTCAGCCTTTTTGCACTGGTTTTGGCCGAGACCAGTTCAGTCAGGGAGACCCTAACCCAGCAGCACTAGAGGTATTAAAGACACACACACAGAAATATAGAGGTGTGGAGTGGGAAATCAGGGGTCTCACAGCTTTCAGAGCTGCGAGCGTGGAACAGAGATTTACCCACGTATTTATTAACAGCAAGCCAGTGATAAGATTGTCTCTATAGATTACAGATTAACTAAAAGTATTCCTTATGGAAAACAAAGGGATGGGCCGAAATAAAGGGATGTGTTTGGCTAGTTATCTGCAGCAGGAGCATGTCCTTAAGGCACAGATCACTCATGCTATTGTTTGTGGTTTAAGAATGCCTTTAAGTGGTTTTCTGCCCTGGGTGGGCCAGGTGTTCTTTGCTCTCATTCTGGTAAACCCACAACCTTCTAGCATGGGCATCATGGCCATCATGAACATGTCACAATGCTGCAGAGATTTTGTTTATGGCCAGTTTTGGGGCTAGTTTGTGGCCAGATTTTGGGAGGCCTGTTCCCAACATGTCCCCCTTCTTTGATTTGTAAAGTGATAAAAGAAAAGGCAGCTTTGTCATAGTGAGTTACTTCTTGCAGGAGTCAGGATCCACATCTGCAGACTATACAAAGACAAATAACACAGATTAAAAGCACAATTGTTATTGAAATCACAGCGCTTCCACATGTTTTTGTCCATTTTAATGGATTACTAGCTGCTAATCTGTCTGCAGCTCCTTCAAGCCCTACAGTTCCTGGCATTAAGGTCAGGTGTGCCTGGGATGCTTCAAATATTTGTTCTTTTAATTTTGCAATATCCAAAGACAAGTTTTTAGAGTGTCCTTCTAGATACTTTTTTATTCTTTCCCAAATTTTGATCTTATTAAGAGCTATTAATAGTTTCCACAAATCCTTATGTTGAGCTCCACAAATCCTTATGTTGAACCATAGGCACCTGTGGGAATCTCCTGGTCTGTGCATTGTGAAGACCATGGGAAAAGTGTGGTATCTGGGCCAGATAGCACCGTTCCTCACTGGACAGTCCCTCACAGCTTCCCTTGGCTAGGAGAGGGAGTTCCCTGACCCCTTCAGCTTCCTGGGTAAGGTAATGACCCACCCTGCTTCGGCTCACCCTCCGTGGGCTGCACCCGCTGTCTAACCAGTCCCAGTGAGATGAACTGGGTACCTCAGTTGGAAATGCAGAAATCACCCACCTTCTGTGTTGGTCTTGCTGGAAGCTGCAGATGGGAGCTGTTCTTATTCGGCCATCTTGCCCAGGAATCCGTATGTATATACGTAACTGTAGCTTTTCTCCAAGAAAAATTTTTATTAACTTTAAAAAAAATTTTTTATTTAGGGACAGGGTCTCATTCTGTCACCCAGGCTGGAGTACAGTGATGCTATGATAGTTCACTGTAGCCTTGAACTCCTGTGTTCAAGTGATCCTCCCATCTCAGCCTCCTGAGCAGCTAGGACTCCAGGCATGTGTCACCACACCCAGCTAATAAATTTGTATTAACTTTAAAAATTGTAAATAATTATACATGTATCTGGTAAAATTTCCAATAGTACCAAAGTGTATAGAATTAAAAGTAATCTTCCTTCCAACCAAAATTATCAATCTTCCTCCCAAGGATAACTACAGTTATTGGTTTCTTACATATCATTTCAAAATAATCGTATTATGTATAAGCATATGTATGCTATATATTATGTTATACATTCTTCACCCAAATAGAAGTATCCTATATATTCCATTGTATTTTTTATTTACTTTCACTTGATAATATATATTGGAGCTCTTTTCCTATGAATCCATGTAGTTTCACTCCATTCTTTCTATTGACTGCATAATATTCCATTTTATAGATGAACCATAATTCAATTAGTCCCCTGTTCATTGACACACATGTTTTCCAAAATTATTTAGCTATTTTAGGCTGGGTGCAGTGGCTCACGCCTGTAATCCCAGCACTTTGGGAGGCCAAGGTGGGCAGATAACTTGAGGTCAGGAGTTTGATGCCACCCTGGCCACCATGGTGAAACCCCATCTCTACTTAAAAAATACAAAAATTAGCCAGGCATGGTGGTGGGCACCTGTTGTCCCAGCTACTCAGGAGGCAGAGACAGGAGAATCACTTGAACCCAGGAGGGGAAGGTTGTAGTGAGCCGAGATTGCGCCACTGCATTACAGCCTGGGAGATAGAGCAAGACTCTGTCTCAAAAAAAACAAAAACAAAAACAAAAATTATTTAGCTATTTTAAGCAGCACAGCCTTTAATAGAGTTGTACATATATCTTTGAACACATGTGAATATTACTATTAGATAAATTCCTAAAAGCATAATTTTTAGGCCAAAGGTATGTGCATTAAAAATTTTGGTAGATGTGTTTCAAATCACCCACCAAAGACATTGTACTAATTTACATCCTCACTGTACTAATGTATGGGAATGCTAGTTTTATTAAATCCATGTCAGTATGGCATATTATCAAACTGGGATTTTTAATTTACCTATAGGTGAAAAATTGTAACTGGAAAATTGGAAATTGGAAACTGACTGTTACCATCCATTCCCATTTTTACGTTGTGTTTTTTCCTAAGCATTCTTCCAGAAATGGTTAATGAGTTAACAGAGGATAACAAGACGTTATCTAAAATTCATTTCTTATAAGTTATTTGTCATTAGTATCTTTAAAAACACAGATTCCCTTCCCCCTAACTTAATAAGCATGTATGGGAAGCTTTCTAAATGCAGAGCTGTACATTCTGGCTCTGGAGGGACAAAAAGATTAACTGGATAAAGGGTCTATCTGAGAGCTCACAATTTAATGGGAAAAATGTAAACAAAAAGACATGCTCTTAAAATATTCTAAGAGCTGTAGGGGAGCATAAGAGGTGCAAGGGATTACTTTAAACAGATTGAACAGGGAAGGCTTAACAGAGTAGGTGCAGTATGTCCTTGAGGGATAGAGTATTAGTTTTCTAGGGCTGTTGTAACAACCTATATGCCACAAACTGGGTGACTTAAAATAGCAGAAACTTATTGTTGAGATGGAGCAGGGATGCCTCTTAGGGGCCTGCCAGGTACCCCCTTTCCAAGCATGGAAATAAAGGAAAATTGTGGGTTCCTTCAAGGCAAATTGCAGGCATCTAGCTAGCCCTGAGAAGTAAATGAACAACTTGATAAGTGAGAAGGTGACAATAGCTTAAAACAATAGCTAAAGAAGTTGTAGTCCCGCGATGCTTTGTTCCTTATGGAAACTAAGGATAACATCTTCACATATGTCCCTGAGTTGTTTTTCAGAAACTCAGATCCCCATGAAGTGGATCTGTCGGCCTGTAGATCTCAGATAAGGGGGAACTGAGGACTGAACTCTGACCACTGTTCTTTGTTCTAAATTCCTTCCTGAGGGGCCTGGAGGAAGTCATGCCCACAGACCAGACCTAAACATTCCTTCCTGTTGACCCCAAGTTTTTAGACAAAACTTTGCTTTCATAACCAGTCTTTGAATCCACCTATTACCTGTAAGCACCCCTGCTTCAAGATGTCCCACCTTGTTAGGCCAAACCAATGTATAACCTCAATGTATTGATTTACAAGTTTGCCTATAACTTTTGCTTTCCTGAAATGTATTCCTGCCTTTAAAAACCCTTGCCTGTAAGCCATTGAGGAGGTCAGGTCATAAGCATGAGCTGCCTGATTCTCCTTCTTGGTGCCTTGAATAAATTCCTGTCTTTCTCCCACTACAAAACCTCAGTGTGGATGTTTGGCTTTACTGTGCCAGGAAAGTGGACCCTGTTCAGTTTGGTAACATTGTTTCACAGTTCTGGAGGCTATAAATCCAAAATCAACGTGTTGGCAGGGCCATACTTTCTGAGGCAGAATCCTTCCTTGCCACTCCCTAGCTTCTGGTGGTGGCTGTCAATCTTCATTGCTTCTTCACTTGCTGCTGCATCAGTCCAATGTCTGCTTCCATCATTGATGGCTGGCTTTACATCATCTTCCCTCTGTGAGTGTTGGTGTCTGTGTCCAAATTTCCCCCCTTTTTTATCAGAACACCAGTCATATTGAATTAGAACCCTCCCTAGTGACCTCATCTTAAGCATCTGTGAAGACCGGATTTCCAAATAAGTACATTCACAGGTACTGGGGGTTAAGACTTCAACAAATCTCTGGGAGAACACAATTCAACCCGTAACAATGGGTAAGATTTTTTATTTTTTTCTTTTTGAGACAGGGTCTTGCTCTGTTGCTCAGGTTGGAGTGAAGTGGCATAATCATAGCTGACTGTAGCCTCAAATTCCTAGGCTCAAGCAATTCTCCCATTTCAGCCTCCCAAAGCGCTGGGAGCCACTGTGCCCAGCCAAGATTTCAATAAAAGAGAATAGGGAGCAGTTGGTGGAGCATAGGTATTCTAGGAGAAAAGAATAAGATGAAGACTTATCAAGAAGTACAGGGCATGTCCAGAAAATATCAAATACTTTGTCTAGTATTGTGAGCAAGAGCATATTGCAAGTGAGGGGACTGTGGAAGACAGCTTTGTGTCCATTTGCTCTCTGGGGAACGGGCAACCACTGAAACTTTCAATCGGGGTGCATAGTTTAATCACTGTGCCTTAAGGATATTACTCTGCGCTGTGTGGATGATGGATTGGATGGGGTAACTAGTGAAGGCAGGAGCACCAGAGAGGAAACTATTGTAGCTGCTTCCAAGAGGTCAGGCAGCAAATCTTGAACTTCTAGTCTGTGGGTTATGATGTGTGCACTCATCTTCATCCTCAGACCCTCTACCACTGGGGCATGAAAGGGCTGCTTGCTTCCGATTTGCAAATTCCCACAATCCAGATGGATCTCTCTTTCCTATCAGAAGAATTGTTCGAAATATACTCCTATATTTCTTTATCTGACTGGGTTGCTTTATAAGTTGCATTGTTGCACGTTGCCAAAGGTTATGCATGTTGCTTGCTCTAAAAGAGGCCCGGGAGTTGTTTATGACTCTTTGGAAGGCCTTTCTTTTTGCTTTTTTCCTTAGCATTTTCAGATAGACTCGCCAAAACATCTTGAACCAGAAAACGAAATTTGAAAAGAGTCTTCTCCTTTAAGTTCTTAAGAGCTTTTCTGCACCTTTATTTCAAAAGAGCGTATAAAAGTGGGTTAATGGCTGAATTAAGCAGTGCCGGCCAGGCAGATATTGTCTGCATCTGCGGAGGAAGCGTCCACCCACTGTTTACCATTGTGCTTGCCTGCGATATGCTTACAATTATGTAGGGGATCCAGCAACAAAAGAAAATAAAAGTCACCAGAAATAGATGAAAGGTACCATTGTATTCAGGAGCGGGGTGGTGCTCATTTCAAAATCTTCTGTTTTCTGCTCTGAGGAGCAGAGGAGCTGGATAGGCGTATGGTATCAGCCATAGTCTAAGACTGAATAAATAGTGTTGCTATCTGGGACTGTTTCTCTCGAGATCCTTGAATACATTTAGAATCTTCTTAGCACTTCTTTGCAGAGAAAGCTTTTGTCTTTATCATTCTCAGCAATTGACTTTCAATACCCTGTAGCCAATTGGCTTGCTCCCTATCTATGCCTGGTGCATAAACCTAACATGATGTACCAACACACAGAGAGGGAACGAGAAGAGCAAGATGCCTTAAGCCTGATGGGTTAGCCTGAATGCCCAGTGTTGCAGGTAGCTGCCTAATATTTAAAAGGCTATCATGTTACAAGGAGGAAACTTTGACAAGGCAACTTAAATTCAGATCCAAATCCTGGTGCTATAATTGTTTTAAAGGTACCCCATGTGCTGTGTCAAACACCATACATCTACCTGTAAACATTGTAGCTGATGCATATGCTCAAGATATACACTAGAGCAAAGAGCTATTGACCAGATAAGCTGAAGCTTTCTACGTTCTAACTGACAAAACAGGATTTCTAATCACAAGGTGGTCCTGGTATCAAAGCTGAGTTCAAAACATAAAAACTAAGCTAAAAATGTTTGTATCAAGATTAGAGATGCTAGATTATAATACGCTTTTGAAATGCAATGTTATAAATTCTAACCTTGCATGTATTCATTTCCCTCTGGAAGAGTAGATACCAGTTTTTTCAGAGAGTAATTTGACTTTAAGATCAAAATGACTTTTATAGACACTAATTTACAGTTTATTCATTTATTCAACATTTTTAGCACCTTACGTTGGTAGGAGGTAAAGTATCCCATAAGCTATTCAATTATCTTTTAAAATAAACAAATATATGAATGCCTTAACAACAAATATCAGGGTAGGAAAATTTATAGAAGCAATGCTTTTTAAAAACCGTAAATAATAACCATGCTGCATTATCCTTGCATTCAAGAAAGTTAGGAAATATTCCTTTTAACATCTTCTTTCCCTTAAAATGTAATAATAGGAAAGAAAACCATTTGGGACTACTTTTTCTTAGTATTATGTGTACTCAGGAAATAAATACATTTATTTAAAGAAGTATATGTATATATGTGTATATATACATTTATACACATAGAAATATATTTTAATAGCAATAACTATAATGAAATTTATAGAAAAAATCATTTTGATTTTACCTTTTTTTCTTGTCTTCCTCCTTTTCTTTGATTTCTTTCTTTTTATTTTCTTTCCTGATTTTAGTTGTTTTCTCTTTTATTTCCATCTTCTCTTGTTAGAGTTTCTTCCTTTTCTCCCTTCCGTGCTTGTTTCCTTTTCGCTTTTCCTTTTTTCCTTCCCCATCACATTTTATAAATACCATTTAATATGCAAGATAATTAGTAAATATTTCATTAAATGTTAAACATATATTAGTTATCAAATATTTTTATATAAAACTTCCTAAAAACCTATGCTGTAGCAATGATAGGAATGAAACTCATTAAGAAATTGTTTGTTCTTTTTCTCATTGTGCATAAAGTTTGCAGATAAATGACTCCATCTTTCTTATTCAAATTCCAGAATGTGAACATAAAAAGAAAATACAAAATTACTATATAATCAAAATGAATTTTAATGAGAATTTAGAAGAAAACACACAGCTTCAGTGATATTGTTTCTCCTACTTCCATATTACCAAAGACAACACAACTGGCAAAATATTTGCCCATATATGTCAACCTTGGTTCACAGGAATATGGACATTGCAGAATTTAAATGCTTGGTGACAAGAAATATGACAATCACAAGAAAGGGTTTTTTAAAGGAAAAATGCTACCTGCAGATCAAAGTAAAACATTTGAGATGCTAGCAAAGCATGATAACTTCAAAGGTTGTTCTCTGAACAGCTGCGAATCTGCTTTAGGTATAAAGCTTGCAAGAACTTGAGCATCCTGAAAACATTCCAGATTAACTTCCCAGTTTGACAGAAAGTTAATTGCTTTCTGGCCCTGAAAGGGATGATAGTGTGAAAGCTAAAGTTCAGAAATCAATTTCTAAAATATGTCTTTCTTGGAGAATCTTTTCTTACATAAAAGTATGACTAGATCCTGAATACTTTGTTCAGGAATTGAGTTTAATAAACAACCAATATTTAAATAAAGGAAGAATGGCAGGCAGAGATGAGATTCTCATTTGTAAATTCATTAAATACCAAAGGTTACCCCAGTAAAAACTAATGCTCTTTCCTTAAGTGTTTGCTGCTCAGAACATTCGCCTACTCTCTCTCTCTTTCATTTACTTTTGATCAAATTGCATCAAGGCTGATTGATTATCATCTTCCCTCTAACTGCTAACTTTCTGAGACTCCTTCATTATGCTCCAAGGAGGACATATTTATTACAAATAGACTGGGGTGCAGATGAAGTATTGTTCAAAATTGATATTTCAATACAAGCACAATATGCTTTTGTATTGAAGTGGAATGAATGTTAATCCCTCTTTGTGCATTCACATTTTTTTCTCTCTTCTTTTCCTTTATCTTAGTGATACCATTTTTTCCTTCTACAGACCTCAAAAGTTATTGCCCATGCTGTGACCAGCATGTACCTACTAAGATTTACAGGCTTCTTTTCCTACATGGATCCCTGTCTGCCAAATGTAATTCTGTGTTTACTGTACATTGAGGCTTTCTTCTCCCTCACTTTCACATTATGGTACAACTCATAAATTTCCCAACACTAATTCATTAATGAGGTAAATTGTTCTCATGATGGTTTATCGACGAGCATCAAAGATCTATCCTATTGCTTGTTTAGGGCTGGCTTGAGACCTCTCCTGTGTTAAGAAAACTTTTGAAGAGTAGAGCCATGTTGTGCCCACCTGGGCATTAGCAAGGAAGTGAAACAGGGCCACCCTATGGGCAGGATTCCATCTTCTGAGGCTGGGTCAGAGCCCTGCTCAATTCCAGCTGAGAGGATCCATCATTCTCCCCTTCATTGTCAAGTAAATCCAGAACGAATTGCATGTCCTATTTTTGTGTAATGTTTAATCATCACAATACCCAAGGTAGGAAAAGTAAAGATGTAATCAATCAGCATCACCTTCCAAGGGAAAAATGATTTATAAGAGGAAGATGAGCTTTAAGGCACTTTCCAGCATTATAAATCACTGTCTTAAGCGTCTGTATTTGTAACTGTGCTTAAAATGTTTATCAGGAAAAAACTGTATGCTGTATCTGTAAATGGGATAATAATAGTTCTTATGTCATATGGTTATAATGAAGATTAAATGAGATAATTCTTGTAAAACACTTAACATAGTGCCTGTGTTAGTACTCAAAAATAGTACTAGTTATTAGTATTAGCTATTAGTTAGTATATTGTCCACTAGACCACACTTGCTCACTATTTTATACAAAAGTCACATAAAGCTAGGCAGTGTTATAAGTGTTTAAACTAAACAATAAGTAATTTTTAAAGAGGCGTGTGTTTTTCTACCCAAATTTGTTATTTAGTTGTTTTTCTTAAACACTGATATTTGGTGAAGAAAATAGGTTGTCACTTTTAGGTACCCAATTTTTTATATTACATTATTACCAATAATGTGCTGTCCTGATCTTGAGATTGAGCGTTAGAACTGAAGATGAAGCAAGGAATAAAAATTACAACATAAATAATTTTTACTTTCCTCCTTTTATCTCACTTTTTAATGTGAAACCATATAAATACGATCCTATTCTTCCATTCCAATAATGGTGAGGAATCTCAGAAATCAATGAAATGTACAAGAAGGTACATTGTGAGATGTGTTTCTGGTTGTGATGTCCTGACAACCCACAGCTGTGATATTACTCCCCTTGGACACATGATTATTTTTTGCCTACTAAGTCCTGTGGCCTAAGAATATACGAACCTAATCTTTAAACACTTTCACTGTTTTTATGTTCCTTAAAAAACAAACCAGAAATATGCAGTCTAATATACTGCTATTGAGAGTCTACCTTGATACGACGTATTTGGAGATCTATTAAAACTTTAAGGCCAGGCGCGGTGGCTCACGTCTGTAATCCCCGCACTTTGGGAGGCCAAGGTGGGTGGATCACTTGAGGTCAGGAGTTTGAGACCAGCCTGGCCAACATCGTGAAACCCCATCTCTACTAAAAATACAAAAATTAGCTAGGCGTGGTGGCGGTACCTGTAATTCCAGCTACTCAGAGGCGGAGACAGGAGAATTGCTTGAACCCAGGAAGCAAAGGTTGCAGTGAGCTGAGATTGTGCCACTGCACTCCAGCCTGGGCAAAAGAGGGAGACCCTGTCTCAAAAAAATAATAATAATAAATTTAAAAAATAAAACTTTAAGTGTGCATACTCTCCAATCCTGCAATTTCACTTATAAAAATTTTCTCTGCAGAAATACTTGTACAAATGCACAAAAACATATGTATTAGGATGTTTTCTAAAGCACTATTTATAAGACAATACTCTCCCCAACTCAAAAGTCCATCAGTAGTGGTTAAATACGATGCCTTCTGATAGTAGAATACTATGCAGTTGTTAAAAAGGCTAAACTAAATGTTAATAGAAAAAAAATGAAGGAATGGACACCAAATCACTGAGTGGTTTTTCTCTAGGAGAGATATTATGGGGGATTTTTAATTTATTTTTTCCATTATATGTCTTACTAATAGTTGAAATTTCAAAATAAGAATAAATTGCTTTTGTTAGCAGGAACAGATACACACACACACATACACACATGTATATATTTAAATATACAGTAAAACAAATACATAAAAGAAAACGTCAAAGCAAAGTACCGGGTCAACCAGAGCGGTTAGTTGAAGTAAAACAGGAATAACATTCCATCTCCAGACTTCAAGTCTATTGTGTTCTTTTCTTATAAGAGCACATATTCTTAAGTATGCCACATATAGTATTGGTATATTTATGAAAAGAAAAAGACCATCAGATTTGGTAAACTCTTTTCTTTTCTTTCTTATGGTGTCGAAAACTCTTTGCTCTTTTCAAATTTAGCATTCTTTATGCCTGTAGGACTCCCTCCTCCTCTGTGCCTGGTCCCCTCTTGTTAATGAGTCCCTTCCCTTACCCCTGCCTCCTCCCAGCCTCCTAGCCCCCTCCCTCATTTGAACAAACCGTGCTGAATGGGCTTCTCTTGTAGCAAATCCAACTGATAATTAGTGGCTGCACATAGCATGATGAAAAGGATTCTAAGGACAAATCTGGGACATAGTGTCATGATCAATTAGAGTATGAGTATCATGAAGATGATCATCCGCAGAGGTAGCAATAGTTTCTTAGCTTTTCTTAGGGTTAAGGTCCCAGAGCATTAAGAAGCTTTTGAGACCTACCAAAACAAAAAGCAAAGTCTCAACATCTTAAGCCATTGTGTTCTGAGGAATAGTAATCTGCGTCATGACTCTGTTTAGTGTCTAGGAGGGAAGGGACCTGGGGTTATACTGCTAACCACTGAGTCTGGATTCTTTCTGTATTTAGTTAGTTTGTTTGTTTTTGTACATAGCCTTTGAGCTTCAAAGAGGACCATGGCTTACACCGAAGAGAATACAGTTTAATAATTCAAGCATTGGGTTCAGAAAGAACTACACTTGACTTCAAATTTCTAAGTCGTAGGACAATTATAGGTTGAACTGGCTCAATAAAAGATAGGGATTGCCTGTAAGATTTCTGAACTTTCACTTGAACTTGTCCAAATCAGAAGCAGAAAGCTGGAATTGATTCAGAGAATTCTAGGGCACAGAGGCAAGGACATTTGTGGGTAGTACAAGGTGGTAAAACACTTTCATCACCCCCAAAACAAACCCCAAACCATTAGCAGTCATCCTCCTCCTTCCCCCAGCCCCTTACAACCACTAATCTTTCTGTCTCTATAGATTTGCCTTTTCTGAACACTTCGTATAAGTAGAATCATACAATATGTGTGGCCTTTGGTGGCTGGCTTCCTTCAGAAAACATGTTTTCAAGATTCATCCATGTTGTAGTAGGTATCAGCACTTCATTCTTTTTTATGGCTAAATGATATTTCATTGGGCCAGGCGCAGTGACTCACACCTGTAATACCAGCACTTTGGGAGGCCGAGGCAGGTGGATCACATGAAGTCAGGAGTTCAAGACCAGTCTGGCCGACATGGCGAAATCCCATCTCCACTAAGAATACAAAAATTAACCGGGCATGGTGGTGTACGTCTGTAATCCCAGCTCCTTGGGAGGCTCAGGCAGGAGAACCGCTTGAACCTGAGAGGTGGAGTTTGAAGTGAACTGAGATTGCAACACTGCACTCCAGGTTTGTGACAGAGCAAGACTCTGTCTCAAGAAAAATAAAATAATATGGACACTCAGTTTGTTTCTACCTCTTGGCTATTGTGAATTGTTCTGGTATGAATATTCATGTATAAGTATTTATTTGAGTACCTGTTTTCAACTATTTTGCATATATGCCTACGAATGGAATTTCTGGGTTATATGGTAATTCTATGTTTACCTTTTTTTTTTTTTTCTCATGGAGACAAGGTCTCACTCTGTTGCCCAGGCTGGAGTGCAGTGGTGAGATCACGGCTCACTGCAGCCTCGACCTCCTGGGCTCAAGCAATCCTCGGTCTCAACCTCCCAAGTAGTAGCTGGGACTACAGGCATGTGCCACCACTCCCTGCTAATTTTTTTTTTTTTTTGAGACAGAGTCCCACCCTGTCATACAAGTTGGAGTGGTGCAACCTCGGATCACTGCAACCTCCACCTCCTGGGTTCAAGCAATTCTCGTGCCTCGGACACCCAAGTAGCTGGAATTACAGGCACGCACCACCATGCCTGGCAAATTTTTGTTTTTAGTAGAGATGGGGTTTCGCCATGTTGTCCTGGCTGGTCTCCAACTCCTGGGCTCAAGTGATCTGCCTGCCTAGGCCTCCCAAAGTGCTGGGGTTAGGGTGTAAGCCACTGTGTCTGGTTCATATAAGTATTTTTATCCTCCACAAATATTAGGACAATGTTGCATAAATCAGAAAAATTCATTGCTCATCCTCTAGTGTTATTTATGTCAAGGAACAATCCAACAGGACTAAAAAAGTCCTGCTTATGCAAATTTATAAACAGTATTTAACTCTGGACCTGAGAAAAGAAGCTATTTATTGCAATTTGGAAATTACATTTTCTATGATATAAAATTGTTTATTAGGAGCATGACAATTTCTAATACCTGGAAAGTAGAAATGACTTTTTAATACAGTTTAAATTAATGCAACAGGAGTAGCTGAAGGCACAAATTAAAAGTCATTCGCTTTTTTATACTTAAAATATAGAAAAAGAAGAAATGCTTTGATTTTTAAAAAGTGCTCTGATAATCCACAGACTTCATGTTGTAACTTTTTAAAAGTAAATCTGATTTTCTTTTTAAAAAAACAACAACAAACATATTTAGCTTTGTTGAACACCCACAATAGTGTTTGAAAAAAACTTACTTCTTAAAGCTATTAGACACAGGGAAAGCATTGTGAATATACAAATCTCTTTTAGTTCTAAAACTAAACTCGATTTCATTTTTTTTCTTAGGGATACACCAGGCAGAATGGAGCAACTGAGATATCCTGCAGATCTGATGAGATCCCCAAGGTCTCTGATTTGGTATACGTCCTCTAGCAATGACCTGAGGCTTAAAATCTGCTAATTATGTGCTACTGTAAGATAGTTCTTAGTTTACTGGGTCTGAAAAGCAGGTTTTTCTTTTAACCTCTGGTATTTCTTAACAGTTGCTACCTGTGGTATGATCACCTGATGATGTACTTTTAGCCAACTGTGTGTCATCATAGGGATTTGTCTGTCTTAAAGAACATTCAAAGAAAAGGAATGGCTAGTCATATATAGGAGATCTTGTTAGCTGAGATTTAAGAGAGATTTAGAGAAAAGCTAATGGGAAAAGGATGTGCCTTGTGGAGGAAGAGGTGGCGGCTCTAACAATACAAAAAACCATTATAAATAATAAAACTGAAAAAAAGATTTATGAAAACAGGTAAATGGCTGTTTTAGCTAGTGGCCAAATCGTTGGGAATTGGAGCTACAAAAGATAATTATGTGGATCTGCAAGCACTCTTAGAAACAGCAAAGGGTGTTTGTCTAACAGGCTGCAGGGGCAGAGAAGTGGTAGTGATAGCCATGGAAACACCGTCACTGGGACAACTGGGTGCTACGAGGGGCAGCTGGGTGGCCCGTGCATGCAGTGGAGGTGGGCTGGAGTTTTAACATAGCCAGTCACGTCCATGACCCTCTGCAGCTAGTTCTAAATTGAATTTTGTTTCTTTGGTATGTTTTTCACTTGGGAAATTCAAAAAAAAGATTAACAAAGAACCCACAGCATTGACATGTTTGGATGCTATGTAGAATGGACAAGAATCCTCAGGATTCAGGCATTTAAACCAATTCACCTGCTTTACTCTTCAGGATCCTTACTAATTTTTAAAGCCTGTTCTGGATTTTATTTCGTGAAATACTGTGTTACTTTGAGTTGTATGTGAACACACATACCACACACATGGAGATGAATAAGGACACGATTTCAAATATATGTGATAAAAAAACTTACCCCTTAACAGATAATACTTTCGTAATAGTATCTTTCCTCTCTTATATTAGATATCTAAGAATCTTGAAAGTTTTTCCAAGAACATGTGTTTCAAAGTAATAGTATCCAACAAGGATGATTATGCTTATTATACTTACAAGAGGCAGAAATGGAAATTGTTGGAACAATTTGTCCAAATGATCTAACAAATTCATGATTGAGCTGTAATTTAACCTGAATTACTAGAGTCCCATCTTAATGATTTTTGCTGCTGCTTGTTCAAATAAAGGAATATTGATTTTAAGGTAATCACAACTGAGATGTAGTTCATATTTCTAATAATTTTCTCAGCAATACTGTTTTATTTCTCACCTGGAAGTAAAAGCAAGTGTAAATGTGTTAAGATTATATATTTTGGTGGTACAGTTTCTCTATTTTCATAAATTAAAAAAATTATAAGATGGGGCTTAGAATGGAGTCATACTAATGAGAAATTTAAGGTATATTAATATATAAGATACTTCTTATACTTTTATTTCTTGGAGAAATAATAAGGTGAAGAAATCAGAGAGTCTCAGAGAAGTAAAATATGCAATGATATTAAGACCAACCTCAAAAGTAAAAAAAAATAAATACCTGTGTCTCTATCAAGTAAACTAAATCAATGAGGTTTATCTAATTTGTTAGTTGAAGTTTTTATTTTTTTTTATTTTTAGACAGTGTCTCTCTGTCACCCAGGCTGGAGTGCAGTGGCACAATCTTGGCTCACTGCAACCTCCATCTCCCAGGTTCAAGAGATTCTCCTGCCTCAGACTCCCAAGTAGCTGGAATTACAGGCGCCTGGCACCATGTCAGGCTAATTTTTGTATTTTTAGTAGAGACAGAGTTTTGCCGTGTTGACCAGGCTTGTTTTGTACTCCTGACCTTAAGTGATCCACCTGCCTTGGCCTCCCAAAGTGCTGGGATTACAGGCGTGAGCCACCACACCCAGATGGCTAGTTGCATTTTTAAATATTGAATTTTCAAATGACCATCTAGATCAACTAGTTCCTTTGCTCCAGCCAGAGGTACTGTTCATAGGCATAGATTACTTATACTAATTATCCTTTATTCATTTTCCTAAGGTAAAAAAGGATATAAGAAATTATGCTAGATAACCTCCCTGGAATTATGTGAAAATTAATGAGATTATGGTTGTAGAGTTTCATTTTTGTGGGGTGGCCAAAAAAGTTGTTTTTTTCTTTTTTTTTTGGAGATAGGGTCTCGCTCTGTCACCCAGGCTGGGGTACAGTGGCATGATCATGGCTCATTGCAGCCTTGACTTCCCAGGCTCAAGTGATCTTCCTGCCTCAGCCTCCCAAGCAGCTGGGACTATAGGTGCGTGCCATCATGTCCAACTTACTTTTTCATGTTTTGTAGATATGGGATCTTGCCATATTGCCTAGGCTGTTCTCAACATCCTGGACTCAAGCTACCCTCTCACCTCTGCCTCCCAAACTGGCATTACAAGCATGAGCCACTGCACCCAGCCCAAAAATAGTTTTTAAAAATGACTAATTGAAATTAATGTACTTTTTTGAGAAAAAAACTTTAAATAAGTGCATAACTAAACATGCACAAAGAAAGAATATATTATTCAATAATTAAAATAGAACAATTAAGTTTTTATTGACTTTGACATCAATGGCAAATATATTTAAATATGCATACCTCATTATTGTCAATAAACTACGTCATCACATTATTATTGACAAAAGCAACAGCAAGACAAGCATCTTAACGAATGCAAAATATAATATACTTACAGTTGAATATTTTTATCAGAGTGTTCTCACATTTATTATATTACTTTATTCTCACTTTAAATTAATGAACTATTTTATGCCTTACAAATATTCCAGTAACTAAAACTTTCTTTCAAATGTCCAAAAAAAAAAAAAAAAACCCAACTGAATGTTATCTACAGATGTCTTTTACCAATTTTTTTTAACCTAAGTTAATTTTCAAATGTTGCTTGTTAAACCATCTCCTGTTTCACTGTCTCTATTTTTATGTTTTATTCTTTGAAATACTTCTGCTACCTTGGGGAAATCTTTATCCTTACCATCAGGATTCTTTTGCTTTTTCTTCTCCCATTGAACAGACCACTTAAGGCCTTCCTCAGTAACTACTGCGTATCCTTCCTTGGGGGACAAATTCCTACTCTCTTTAAAAGTTTGTAGATACCGGCATTTTTGTTTTGTCTCAATTTTTCTTAAACTTGTAAGGATCTTTTAAATTGCTCTTTGAAATCCTTCAAATTCAATTTTACAAAATCAAACTTCCTCTGAAAATTTCTTTAGGAGATTTTGTTACTATTTTTGTTAAGCTTCATTTTCTGTTCTTGCATCTCCTTCACAACATTCCCCTTCACAGATTCCCCCTCATTGAAATATGTCCTCTTTTTAATTTCCACCTTTTAAAAGGTGAGATATGAAGTATGTCTCTCACATGTTATGGATTCTAACTACTAATTATTAAAACACAGCCACATTAAAATGCAAAATAATTGCTGATTATTTAAGCCTGCACTTCCTTCTTTCAGAAGTGGACATTATTTAAGCCTGCACTTCCTTCTTTCAGAAGTGGACATTATTTAAGCCTGCACTTCCTTCTTTCAGAAGTGGACATGGGGACCATCTTTTAAAGTTTACGTTTGTTCCAGAGGGTGGTAGAGAAATCACCGTCTGGTGTTAATGCACCCTGCAGAAAGGAAGCACTAATGATAAATGCTAGGGACTATGGCAGATACACCCTCCAGTGATTCCCAATGAGTCACACCCTTGTATAATCTTCTCTTCTTGTGTGCAGAAATAGGTGACTTGCTTTTAACCAAAAGAATGGGAGTATAACTCTTTTGAGTAGGTTATACTATTAATACATGGAAGAGGTGATGAGATGCCACTGCTCCAATTATGTTTATCGTATAAGACAATGTCTAACAGGCTGGTGGGAGAGATTCTCCCACTGACCTTGAAAAAGTAAGCTGCCTCATGTTGTGATAGGTTCATGACAAGGACCTGTGGGTGATCTTTAAAGACCTCAGCGTGGCCTCTAGCTGACAGACAGTAAGAATATGGGGCCTTCATGGATAAGATGGGCTCATGCATGTAATCCCAGCACTTTGAGAGGCCAAGGCGGGCAGATCACTTGAGGTCAGGAGTTTGAGACCAGCCTGGCCAACATGGCGAAACTCTGTCTTTACTAAAAATACAAAAATTATATTTTTGTATAATTTTGTATAATTTTGGGTGTGGTGGTGGGCACCTGTAATTCCAGCTACTTGGGAGGCTGAGGCAGAAGAATCATTTGAACCTGGGAGGTAAAGGTTATAGTGAACCAAGATTGCACCACTGCACTCCAGCCTGGGTGACAGAGCTAGACTCTGTCTCAAAAAAGAATAAGGGACCTTCAGTCACAAAGCTGAAAGAAATGAATCCTGCCTACAACCTGAATAAGCTTGCAAGTGGATTCTTCCCCAATTAACTCTCCAGATGAGAATGCAGCCCAGGTGACATTTTAATTGCTGCTGTGTAAAAGCCTGATCTGAGGACACAGAAAAGCTTTTCCCAGGCTCCTGACCTGTAGATGCTGTGAGGTAATAATTGCATTTTGTTTTAAGCCTTTAAGTTTATGGTAGTTTCTTACAGAAATAGAACACTAATACAAGGATTGTCACTCTTTTCCCTAATGACAATTTCCAAAATATTCAGACTTTCTTTCCTGTTCTTTTCAATATTTTATTTTTATGAGTTTTAAAATATACTTTAATTTGTTCTGTCTCTCATCAATATTAACTTCTTTATTTGGAACACATTCAAGTAATGGAATTTGCTTAAATAATAGATTTTTTTTAAGTATAGTACCTCTTGAATTTTGTAATGGGGCCAGATTTTGTTATTGATTTTTTTGCCAAGTGCATAGACTATTAATATGCTTTTATATTTTCAAAGAAATATAAGTTGCTTCATTGTATTTTTAAAACTAGAATCATAAACTTTAATTAATGGCTTTAGCTCTGTACATGTGTTATAACAATGATCATAATGTTTTGAGGCAAGACATATTATACTACTTAGGATATTTTCCATATTTCCCCAGCATCTACTTTTCATTCACAATATAACATAGAGCAAAGATAATAAAGATTTAATAAGGAAACAAGTTTAAAATAAATGTGTCTCTTAGGTAATAAAGGCTGTATCTATTCATTCTAATTTATTTTAGGATACCGGAAATACCAGAAGTTTTTATGTTTCACCACAACTGCTTCTTGAGTGAAACAGGTATAAAATGTAACAATATGGACTTATCAATAATTGTTTGTTGCTAACATAGAAATATCCTGAAGATACTATTTTCTGAATTGTCATTAAAATGAGTGTCAGCAGTGGACATGAAACCAGAGACTTCCCAAGATGATAGCATGTCTTATTTTTGTGCTTCTTCGTTTAGCTTTTTCCTTTGCCCCTCTGCCAAAGCTAAAGTCTTGCTTAATTTTGTGACGTTTCTACTGAACAGTAATTATCAGTTACTTCTTCAAAATTATTGATTTTATAAAATCTTAGAACATCGGTGTTGAATCTATTGGCCTGTCTATACAGGTTATAAGAATATATAATCTCATCAGTACTATGGCTCCTGTTGTTCAAGATTTGTGCATTTTCTGTTTATATGTTCAATTGTGTAGTCAGACTCAGAAGTCAGATTAGTACTTCATTTTTGAAGTCATCTTGTATGGGAATTACCCAATTATGAATTGCCAAGGAAATTATTTGTGGCAAATGATTGACTTGTATCTTCCAGAGACTTTGCTTCCACCATAGATATTGGTGCCCCTTGCATGTCTCATGATGCTTGTCATGGTCCATACTGGGGTATTCTGTGACTGACCACGAATGAAATAATCAGTGTCATTTTTACCTGCTTTTTTTAAAAAAATTAGACTCTAAATGAATTACTAAACACATATGAATTACTAGATCTACTGTGAAATAACTATGTTGTTCACTCTTTCACATTATATTTTCTTACCAAGTTTTGGGAATAGGCTATAGAGGTGGATCTTAAGAGAAAGTAATGGTTAAACTGGTTAAGAGAAATTAATGGTAGTCATCACAGTGTTATAAACCTCTTTAATGTCTTCATGTGCTACAGTCACAAATGATATTTGAACTTAATCCAGCGCAATTTCCATCTTGTTCAACTGAGAAAATGGCTCTTGTGGGAATTCTTTTAACTGATTCCACCTGCCACAGGGTATTAGCAGATTAGAGCAAACATTGGGAGGTGCCCTGTGTCATCTAAGTGAACAATGGCACATTTGTTTGCTTTCCTACCATCAAGGATATTTGAAGGTCGACTTTTGAACAGAGTGTTTTGTGTGAACATAACAATAGCCACATACTTGTGTGGAAGTAAACAGATACTTGACCAAAAGAAGGATCTTTCAACCACATAACTACAAATAGGAAAGAAAGCCTAACATGAGAGATCTGCCTTTTCAGTGTGCCCACTACTTCACCCACCTCCAGACATCTCTTGCTCAGAGAGGCTCTGTCTCAGAAATACCCAGGAGCCCACTGGAGTTGTGAACACTGGTCAGCAATCCTATCCTATATCTGATAGAGGAGAAAATCCAAAAAAGGAAGTGTTGAGAGAAGTGTTTTTTCTTTCCTCAACTTTGCATTCTATGAAGGATTGAAATGCGCAGATTTCTTGATACTGTTCCTACACTGATAAATGACAACACAATAGTGCTTCAGTCATTATTCCTGAAATTTCTCATCATAAACTTTTCCCTCCACTGCAAGGTAGAGCTCTGCAGAAATAATACAACTGAGGATTGCTTGAACCCAGGAGTTCAAGGCTGCAGTGAGCTGTGATTGCGCCACTGTACCCCAGCCTGGGTGACAAAGTGAGACGCTGTCTAAAAAAAATCATGTAATTGCCCTTAATTTTCTTTTCTACAAAATGAAAAGAGTAATAAGAGGCTCTTGCTCATGTAATAGAATATTGTATACACATTTAAGAAATAGTCATTTAATGGCCGGGCGCGGTGGCTCAAGCCTATAATCCCAGCACTTTGGGAGGCCGAGACGGGTGGATCACGAGGTCAGAAGATCGAGACCATCCTGGCTAACACGGTGAAACCCCGCCTCTACTAAAAAAATACAAAAAAAATTAGCTGGGCGAGGTGGCGGGCGCCTGTAGTCCCAGCAACTCGGGAGGCTGAGGCAGGAGAATGGCGGGAACCCAGGAGGCGGAGCTTGCAGTGAGCCGAGATCGCGCCATTGCACTCCAGCCTGGGTGACAGAGCGAGACTCCGTCTCAAAAAAAAAAAAAAAAAAAAGAAAAAAGAAAAAAAAAGAAATAGTCATTTAAGAAATGAACCCTACGGGCAGACAGTTCTTAAGATCCATAAATATCACATTATTCTTGATACCCATACTATTAAATGAAAGAAAATGATTTTTCTTTTCACTTCTTGAAGAAAAAAGTAATTTTAAAAAAAGTTGATATGCCCTGACAATGGTGAGAAGGCGCTCAAAAAATTGGTCTGTGAGAATTGGTATTAAGGCAAAAATAAAACAGATGATTAAAATGAGTGGGTAGTTTGAGTTGTCAGAGGGTTGGGTGGGCAATATAAGTGGTAATATTAGAGGGATGTGGCTAATTCCATGTGCCTCCAGAAAAAGGAAACTGCACTGGGGTTTGGTCGCTGAAGAAGAAACTGTTTTTAACAGTTGTGTCATACCTCATTTTATAGTTCATTTAAAAAAAAAAACAGAAAAAAAAAGCTCAAAGACCAGCCTGACCAGCATGGTGAAACCCTGTCTCTACTAAAAGTACAAAAATTAGCCAGCCATGGTGGCAGGTGCCTGTAATCCCAGCTACTCGGAAAGCTGAGGCAGGAGAATCGCTTGAACCTGGGAGGTAGAGGTTGCAGTGAGCCAAGATGGCGCCAGTCCACTCCAGCAAAATAATAATAATAATAATAATAATAATAATAAATTAATGGATTAATTAAATAAACCCTCAAGCTTAAAATAAGTGAAGACTGGGGAATAAAAATCTCCATATGAATAAGCATTCAACCCTGTACAGAAACAAAAACCTTCAATGACCTGAGTCCTGTCTTCTCGTTAAAGGCGAGTTTTCCAGAGGTCCGGCAGAGGAGATGTGGCCAAGCTCCATCTGGGCGCAGGTGCAGCTGCACTTCCACAGGGAAAGAACAATGTCTAGAGTGGGCCAGCACTGGTTTGGCGAACCCCATGGTGACTGCCAGTCGTTTGCAGGCTTTTGTCTATTCTTTGTGTACTGTTTGACTCAGCTTGAGCCAAAAGAATCAGCAGCTAAAGCTGGAGCCTACCTTTTTGCAGAGAGCACAGTGTTTGATGTTTCTGGACATTTTTGCAGCGTGTAACCCCTACCCTGAGCTCCTGCTGCCTTACTAGCACTTCTACATGAAAGTACAAGACTCTAAAATGGTACCGTCTACACACTGTATTCCCATTTATGAGGCACGCAGACAATGCTTTCTGACAGCTGGCTGTCCAGCTGGTGTTTGATGTGTGGCAGAAAAGCACCGTGGGGTAATATGGGAGATGGATGTTTCTCTGAGGTGACGACTCAGTGTTCCTGAGTGCAGACTCCCTTCGGCTTCCTGCCCTTCTGCCCTGCATGCTGCCTCTTTGCACAGGATGGTAAGTTTCCTCTTCTTATTGTAGTACAGGTAAACTATTTCTATTCACCTATCTGGCTTTTCATTTATTTGCAATTTCTTGATCACAACAAACATTTCAACTACTTTGTTATGGTGGTGTCAGCATGAATGCATTGGAACTGGTAAAAGTTTTTTGTTTTGTTTTGTTTTTTGTTTTTTGAGACAGAGTCTTGCTCTGTCACCCAGGCTGGAGTGCCGTGGCACCATCTCAGCTCACTGCAACCTCCACCTCCCAGATTCAAGTGATTCTCCTGCCTTAGCCTCCCGAGTAGCTGGGACTACAGGCGTGTGCCACCACCCCTGGCTAATTTTTGTGTTTTTAGTACAGATGGAGTTCCACCATGTTGTCCAGGCTGGTCTCGAACTCCTGACTTCAAGTGATCCACCTGCCTCGGCCTCCCAAAGTGCTGGGATTACAGGCATGAACCACACTGCGCCCAGCCTGGTAAAGGAAACAGCATTCTTTCTTTTGTAACTTTTATTCTTGCCTGAAATTCTTTGTTTTTATTTGTTTGTGAATGTTTTCTAGCCTACCTGTTCCAGAAAACTAGGAGAAACATTTATGCTAGACATAAAGCTATAATCTTGCAAACAGGCTGAAAATAACTTTTTTAACTTTTTGAAACTTAGATAATCTTCAGTTTGCTATGACTGAAGTTTTAAAATTGTTTTATGTATGCGTATGTATTTCTATATTATGGATATTCAGTTTAAGAATTGTTTGCACAGATGTGTTTTGAGACAACTACATTTACGAAGATTGTACTTGGTGTCTACAAAAAAGGTTTTGCACTTTTAACAGAAAAAAATGCTTTACACCTAACAGAACGCAAAGAACCATGAATTATTTAAATATCAGAATTTTCTGAATTGCCTTATTATAGATAAAATGATTATTTTTAAATCAGCATATTTTAATGCTGATTATTTTATTAAAAATCATATTTTAATAATGATTATTTTAAATCAGCAAACATACAAAAACCAATAATGTATACATCTTAAGGCAGAAAGTATTTTCAATTTTATTTTCAGTGCTACTGTGGAATCTTAAAGTAAGCATCACTTAGGATTGATTATAGACAAGCACCCCAATGCTGTCACTTTAAAGGAAAAACTCTTCTGAGCTGTGATTATCAGGAAATCCACTAGGAAAAAGATAAGCATCCCACAGAGTAGCCTGGGCTTCCTGCTTGCTTAGGCCACCTCTCTGAGATCAATGAGCATTTAGCTGCAAAGATGACCCTGGCCTTCTTCCTCCATACCCATTGTCGTTTTCTTTGTTATTATTTCTCTTCACGTTCTCTGCTCATTTGCACAAGAGTGAGGCCATCATGGTTAGCTTCAGTCAGGAATCCTTAGGTTTACAGAAGGGAGAAAATAACCCAGGGATGGCCAAGCTCAGCCAGGTTCACCTCTTACATTGAACGACCAGTGTTTCTGTGCTGTCCTGAAAAACAATGGATCTGATTTTTTTGCTGGTTGTGAGACCAAATTGGCTGAATGTAGGTATAACTAAAGTGGAAACCCTTGCTGTGGATGCTATCAATATAGAAAAATGACTGATAATGTTAATGATTTCAAATAAATTAATTGAAGAGTACTTCTTGGGTACTACGGACCTTGCCACTTGTTTAAAACGAAGAAGAAAATGTCTTGTCTTAAAAGATACAATCTTGACCAGGCTGGGTGGCTCACATCTGTAATCCCTGCATTTTGGGAGGCCAAGGTAGGTGGATCACAAGATCAGGAGATTGAGACCATCCTGGCCACATGGTGAAACCTCATCTCTACTAAAATACAAAAAAATTAGCTGGGCTTGGGGGTGCACACCTGTAGTCCCAGCTACTCAGGAGGCTGAGGCAGGAGAATTGCTTGAACCCAGGAGGTGGAGGTTGCAGTGAGCCGAGATTGCGCCACTGCAACCAGCCTGGCGATAGAGCAAGACTCTGTCCCAAAAAAAAAAAAGATACAATCTTAACAAAATTTTTTCCTTCCTTCCATTCTATTCCTAAATTTGAAAGACACAATTTTTAGAGGCCTAAGTGAGACAGAAAAGGCCTAATTTGCCTTTTGTAGATTAAAAGGCAAAACAAGGAAGGGTGAACAACAAAAACATGTCAAAATAACGTTTGTTCAATAAGAAACAGTATAATTAGGGATTCCAATGTATACTACATAACTGCAATATGTAAGTGTGTTATTTTTAAACAAAAAGAAACAAAAGAAAGAAAAGACAAAGAAACGAATAAAGAGAAAAACTTTAGTGAAAGGAACATTTCAAATAAATGCCTAAGCTTGGTTTTAGAGGGTTTTTGATCTAAAGTGTAATGTTTTAATATGGATTTTTATTTTTATTTTTTTTGAAATAGCCATCCTACAGGAAATTTTGCTCACTCCTGTGCTAGAGAAAGGTCAGAAAGAGAATGAACAGCAGCAGCAGCAGCAGAGTCAAGAGAAGGAAGACATGGCCAGAAGTCACAGGACATAAGGACAGCCTCTGTTTCACCCTCCCAAGGCTGAAGTAGGTCTCCATTTTGCCCTATTTTCTAGAAGTAGACACATGCTACAAAGGATTAATGAGCTTTACAGTTTGCACTGAAATTTATACACGGTGGAGAATGGGGGTTACATAGCACAGATCACAGATTTTCTTCAAAATCTGCCAGTGAGGGCTGGGTGCGGTGTCTCACACCTGTAATCCCAGTACTTTGGGAGGCCAAGGAGGGTGGATCACCTGAGGTTCTGAGTTCGAGACCAGCCTAGCCAACATGGTGAAACCCCATCTCTACTAAAAATACAAAAATTAGCCGGGCATGGTGGCACATATCTGTAATCTCAGCTACTCTGGAGGCTGAGGCACAATAATCACTTGAACCCAGGAGGTAGAGGTTGCAGTGAGCCGATATTGCACCACTGCACTCCAGCCTGGGAAACAGAACAAGATTGCATCTTGGGGAAAAACAAAAACAAAAACAAAAAACACTCTAACATGTTTTGTTTTTTCCCTTTCTTCCAATTGGATAATTTATATTGGTCTATCTTCAAGTTAACTGGCCCTTTTCTCTGTCGTCGCCATTCTACTACTGAGCTCATCTGGTAAATTTTTTATTTCAGTTCCTATATTTTCAGTTCTAAAATTTCCATTTGGTTCTTTTTTTATGCTTTCTACTTCTTTGCTAAGATCATCTATCCCTCCGTTCATTTCAAGAGCCTTTACCTTTATCTCATAGAGACCAGTTATAAAAGCTGCTTTAAAATCTTTGTATTATAATTTCAACATCTGCATAATCTTGGATGTGATGGTTAATAGTGAGTGTCAACTTGATTAGATTGAAGGAAGCAAAGTATTGATCTTGGGTGTGTCTGTGAGGGTGTTGTCAAAGGAGATTAACATTTGAGTCAGTGGGCTGGGAAAGGCAGGTCCACCCTTAATGTGGGTGGGCACAATCTTCTCAGCTGCCAGCGTGGCTAGAATATAAGCAGGCAGAAAAATAACCTCCCAGCCTACATCTTTCTCCCGTGCTGGATGCTTCCTGCCCTCAAACATCAAACTCCAAGTTCCTCAGTTTTGGAACTCAGACTGGCTCTCCTTACTCCTCAGTCGGCAGGTGCCCTATTTTGGGACCTGTGATCAGGTGAGTTAATACTTAATAAACTCCCCTTTATGAATATTTATATCGATTCCATTAGTTCTGCCCCTCTAGAAAACCCTAATACAGATTTTGCTACCAGGAGTGGTTCCAGAAGAACAGAATATTAAGGATGGAGTTCTTTCATTGGTTTTGGGGTTTCTGGAGTTGGCTGCTTAATATAATTAGACCCAAAAAAGTGAAGGACTCTACTTCTAATAGTATGGAGAACACTAATAGTCCATGGCATGGACTGTTTAGAGAGTTATGGAAAATAAATGCATTTGACACTCCTGATTCACCACTCATGAGAGGCAAGGAGTTTAGTGACTCTATACATAATACCTTTGACCCTATGTGGAGAACCAAGAAACATGATGAAGCTGGTTGGTTGCTCCTAAGTTCAGTGGACAAAGTGATGGAAGAAAATGATGAACTCAGGGATTTTAACTCCCAGCTTCAGAAGCAGACACTGAGCCTCAAATCTGCTAAGATTGCCCTGAGTGAGAGTCTTATCTCCTGTAGAGAAAGAGCTGAAATTGTGGAAAAATAGATACAAGCTCTTATCATGCAAGTGGCTGAGCTGCCATGAAAGGTGCATGCACAGCCTCACCAGGTGTCTACTGTTAAAATGAGGGCTTGATTGGAAAAGAATGGGACCCTGCAGCTTGGAATGGGGATGTGTGGGAGGACCCTGATGAAACTGGGGACACTGAGTTTGTAAACTGTGATGAAACCTTTTTTTGCCAGAATAAACAGCTTCCCCATCCCCAGTAGTGGCAACATCCCCTCCCCAACCCATGCTGCCATCAGCCTTTCCACCTTTGTCTGAGGAGATAAACCTTGCATTGCCTGAGGCAACAGGCAAGATATTATTGATTCTCATCAGGAGCCACCCCTAACACCCCTGTTTGCTTCTAGATCTACAACTAGACTAAAGTCCTGGCAGACCCCTAGAAGTGATGTTGAGAATATGACCTATGAGGAGGTGCACTACACTTGAAAAGAACTGCTTGAGTTCTCTGATTTATATAAGCAGAAATCTGAAGAACAGGCATGGGAATGGATATTAAGGGTGTGGGATAATGGTGGAAGGAACATAGAGTTGGATCAGGCTGAATTTATTGATTTGGGCCCACTAAGTAGGGACTCTGCATTTAATGTTGCAACTCAGGGAGTTCAAAAAAGTTCTAATAGTTTATTTGCTTGGTTAGCTGAAATATGGATTACAAGATGGCCCACTGTGAATGAGCTGGAAATGCCTGATCTCCCTTGGTTTAATGTAGAGGAAGGGATCCAAAGGCTTAGGGAGATTGGGATGGTGGAGTGGATTAGCCACTTTAGACCTACCCCTCCCAGCTGGGAGGGCCCAGAAGATATACCCTTGACCAATGCCTTGCCAAATAGATTTGTGAGGGCAGCACCTGCATCTTTGAAGATCCCTGTAATTGCTCTTCTCTGTATGCCAGAGCTAACA
Organism: Theropithecus gelada; assembly: GCF_003255815.1. Taxonomy (NCBI): domain Eukaryota; kingdom Metazoa; phylum Chordata; class Mammalia; order Primates; family Cercopithecidae; genus Theropithecus; species Theropithecus gelada. The sequence goes on along the minus strand of NC_037675.1, from coordinate 58,643,949 downwards.
GTGGGAACCACAGTCACTCAACTACAAAATTTAAATACAATGGGAATAATTGGATCCCGAGCTGGGAGAGGCCAAGTGGTGGCACTCAACTGTCAAAGGCAAGGTGGTTGTAGCTAATACCATAATGAACAGCAGAGGCAAAGTGGCAATCAGAATAGTCTGACTTCTGTAGAGCTCTGGCATTGGCTAATTCATCACAGTGTTCCTAGAAGTGAAATTCATAGGAAACCTACTGCATTCCTACTTAATTTATACAAGCAGAAGACTTCTAACTCAAATGGACAAAAGACTAATTTGAATTATAAAAGCAGAATCATGGCCCCTCAATCAATTTCCAGACTTGAGTGAGTTTATAAACCCAAAGCCCCTTGAATGAAGGGGAGGCCAGGTCCCCTTGAGGAAGGACCCCACTACATTACTGACAATTCATGCAGTAAATCTCCCATCCTTCCCCAAGGAGACCTCTGGCCTTTCACCAGGGTAACTGTACACTGGGGAAAGGGAAATGATCAGACATTTCGGGGACTACTGGACACTGGCTCTGAGCTGACGTTGATTCAAGGGGACCCCAAACGTCATTGTGGTCCTCTAGTTAAAGTGGAGGCTTATGAAATTCAGGTAATTAATGGAGTTTTAGCTCAGGTTTGACTTACAGTGGGTCCAGTGGGTCCTGGGACTCATCCTATGGTCATTTCTCCAGTGCCAGAATGCATAATTGGCATAGACATTCTTAGTAGCTGGCAGAACCCCCACACTGGCTCCCTGACTGATAGGCTGATGGCTATTTTGGTGGGAAAGACCAAATGAAAGCCATTAGAGCTGCCTCTGCCTAGAAAAATAATAAATCAAAAACAATATCGCATCTCTGGAGGGATTGCGGAGACTAGTGCCACTATCAAGGACTTGAAAGATGCAGACGTGGTGATTTTCACCATATCCCTGTTCAACTCTCCCATTTGGCCTGTGCAGAAGACAGATGGATCTTGGAGAATAACAGTGGGTTATCTTAGGCTTAACCAAGTGGTGACTCCAATTGCAGCTGCTGTACCAGATGTGGTTTCATTGCTTGAGCAAATTAACACATCTCCTGGTACCTGGTATGCAGCCATTGACTTGGCAAGTACCTTTTTCTCCATTCCTGTTCATAAGGCCCACCAGAAGCAATTTGCCTTCAGCTGGGAAGACCAACAGTATACCTTTACTGTACTACCTAAGGAGTATATCGACTCTCTGGCTTTGTGTCATAATCTTATTTGGAGAGACCTTGATCTCTTTTCACTTTCATGAGATATCAAACAGATCCATTACATCAATGACATTATGCTGACTGGTTCTAGTAAGCAAGAATAGCAAACACACTGAACTTATTGGTGAGACATTTGCATGCCAGAGGGTGTGAAATAAATCCAACTAAAATTCAGGTGCTTTCTACCTCAGTAAAATTTCTAGGGGTCCAGTGGTGTGAGGCCTGTCGAGATATTCCTTCTAAGGTGAAGGATAAGTTGTTGCATTTGGTCCCTCCTACAACCAAGAAAGAGGCACAACACCTAGTGGGTCTATTTGGATTTTGGAGGCAACACATTCCTCATTTGGGTGTGTTACTCTGGCCCATTTATTGAGTGACCTGAAAGGCTGCCAGTTTGAGTGGGGTCCAGAACAGGAGAAGGCTCTGCAACAGGTCCAGGCTGCTGTGCAAGCTGCTCTGCCACTTGAGCTATATGACTCAGCAAGTCCAATGGTGCTTGAGCTGTCAGTGGCAGATAGGGATGCTATTTAAAGCCTTTGGCAGGCCCCCGTAAGTAAATCACAGTGGAAACCTCTAGGATTTTGGAGCAAAGTTGTGCCATCTTCTGCAGATAACTACTCTCCTTTTGAGGACAGTTCTTGGCCCGTTAATGAGCTTTGGTGGAAACTGAACATTTGACTATGAGTCATCAAGTCACCATGTGACCTGAACTGCCTATCATGAATTGGGTGCTTTCTGACCCATCTAGCCAGAAAATGGTTCATGCACAGCAGCATTCCATCATCAAATGAAAGTGGTATATATGTGATTGGGCTTGAGCAGGTCCTGAAGGCACAAGTAAGTTACATGAGGAAGTGGCTCAAATCCCCATGGTCTCCACTCCTGCCACCCTGCCTTCTCTTCCCCAGCCTGCACCAATGGCTTCATGGGGAGTTCCCTATGATCCGTTGACAGAGGAAGAGAAGACTAGGGCCTGATTCACAGATGGTTCTGCACGATATGCAAGCACCACCCAAAAGTGGACAGCTGCTGCACTAAAGTCCCTTTCTAGGACATCACTGAAGGACAGCAGTGAAGGGAAATCTTCCCAATGGGCAGAAATTCGAGCAGTGCATCTGGTTATGCACTTTTCATGGAAAGAGAAATGGCCAGATGTGCGATTATGTACTGATTCATGGGCTGTAGCCAAAGGTTTGGCTGGATGGTCAGGGACTTGGAAGAAGCATGATTGGAAAATTGGTGACAAAGAAATTTGGGGAAGAGGTATGTGGATGGACCACTCTAAGTGGTCAAAAGCTGTGAAGACATTTGTATCCCATGTGAGTGCTCACCAGTGGCTGACCTCAGCAGAGGATTTTAATAATCAAGTGGATAGGGTGACCTGTTCTGTGGACACCTCTCAGCCTCTTTCCCTCACCACCACTGTCATCACCTAATGTGCCCATGAACAAAGTGACCATGGTGGTGGGGACAGAGGTTACACATGGGCTCAACAACATGGACTTCCACTCACCAAGGCTGACATGGCTATGGCCACTGCTGAGTGCCCAATTTGCCAGCAGCAGAGACTAACACTGAGCCCTTGATATGGCACCATTCCTCGGGGTGATCAGCCAGCTACCTGGTGGCAGGTTGATTATATTGGACCTCTTCCATCATGGAAAGGGCATAGGTTTGTCCTTACTGGAATAGATGCTTACTGCTGATATGGGTTTGCCTATCCTGCACGCAATACTTCTGCCAAGACTACCATCTGTGGACACACGGAATGCCTTATCCACCATCACGGTATCCAAACAGCATTGCCTCTGACCAAGGCACGCTCTTTACAGCTAAAGAAATGCAGCAGTGGTTCATGCTTATGGAATTCACTGGTCTTACCCTGTTCCCTGTCATCCTGAAGCAGCTGGATTGATAGAACAGTGGAATGGCCTTTTGAAGTCACAATTACAATGCCAACTAGGTGACAATACTTTGCAGGGTTGGGGCAAAGTTCTCCAGAAGGCCCCGTATGCTCTCAATCAGTGTCCAATATATGGTACTGTTTTTCCCACAGCCAGGATTCACAGGTCCAGGAATCAAGGGGTGGAAGTGGAAGTAGCACCACTCACCATCACCCCCTAGTGATCTACTAACAAAATTTTTGCTTCCTTTTCCTGCGACATTACGTTCTGTGGCCTAGAGGTCTTACTTCCAGAGGGAGAAATGCCACCAGGAGACACAACAACGATTCCATTAAACTGGAAGTTAAGATTGCCACCTGGACACTTTGGGCTTCTCCTATCTTTAAGTCAACAGGCTCAGAAGGGAGCTACAGTGTTGGCTGGGGTGATTGACCTGGACTATCAAGATGAAATCAGTCTACTACCTCACAATGGAGGTAAGGAAAAGTGTGTATGGAATACATGAGATCCATTAGGGTATCTCTTAGTATTACCATGCGCTATGATTAAGGTCAATGGGAAACTACAGCAGCCCAATCCAGGCAGGACTACAAATGATCCAGACCCTTCAGGAATGAAGGTTTGGGTCGCTCCACCAAGAAAAAACCACAACCTGCTGAAGTGCTTGCTGAATGCAAAGGGAATACAGAATGGGTAGTAGAAGAAGGTAGTCATCAATACCAGCTATGGCCATGTGACCAGCTGCAGAAACGAGGACTGTAATTGTCATGAATATTTCCTCCTTCTTTTGTTAAAAACATGTTTGTGCATGTATACACTTGTACTAAGAAAATATCTTCACTTTGTTTCCTTTCTCCTTTATCATGTGGCATAAGATTTATTGACTTCACATCAGCATTTAAGTATTGTTAACTTTATGTAACAGTATTTGGATTGGGGATGGGTGCATTTCTGGTTGTATGAAGGATAGTTGTATTATCAGGCGTAATTATGACCTTATTATTGTCTTTATTCGAAGATTATATATGATCTCAGGAGATGTGTATGGGTTCAAGTTAACAAGGGGTGGACTTGTGATGGTTAATAAATGAGTGTCAACTTGATTGGATTGACAGATACAAAGTATTGATCCTAGGTGTGTCTATGAGGGTGTTGCCAAAGGAGATTAATGGCTGAGTCAGCGGACTGGGAAAGGCAGACCCACCCTTAATCTTCATGGGCAGAATCTAATCAGCTGCCAGCAAGGCTACACTATAAGCAGGCAGAAAAGTGTGAAAAGACTTGCCTAGCCTCCCAGCCTACATCTTCTCCTGTGCTGGATGCTTCCTGCTCTCGAACATCGGACTCCAGGGTCTTCAGTTTTGGAACTCTGACTGGCTCTCCTTGCTCCTCAGCCTGCAGATGGCCTATTGTGGGACCTTGTGATGGTGTGAGTTAATACTCAATAAACTCCTCTTTATGTATAAATCTATTCCATTAGTTCTGTCCCTCTAGAGTATCCTGACTAATACATTGGGTTTGGCATTAGTTGATTGTTTATTCTCTTGAGAATTGATCCCATTTTCAAGGTTATTTATATATCAAGTAATTTTGGATTGTATCCTGAACATTTTAAATATTACGTTGTGAGTCTCTGAGTCCTGTTAAAATTCTCTGGAGAATATCTGTTGTTTGTTTCAGCAGGCAAAAACCCACATAGGTTTAGATTACAAATTCTCTCTTTGAGCAGTAGTTCCAATACTAGTTCAGTTCTCAAAGCCTTTGCCATGCTCGTGTGTGTGTGTGTGTGTGTGTGTGTGTGTGTGTATTCCTCCATGTACAGCTTGGAGGTGAGCCTGGGACTTGTGTCAGTTCATTCACAGAATTAGGTTCATTCTCAAAATCTCTCCTCTCTGAGATTTCCTCCACACTGTCTAACTTCCAGTGATCTCTTTTCCTGGTTCTTCTGGCTGGAGAGATGGGGTTCGGTAAGAGTTTTCACCTCTGTGCTAATGAAACTCCCAGTTCCATACAACTGGGCCCACTCTCAGTGCGGGAGTGAGAGAAAAGTGGAGGGAAAAATAATGGGAGACCCCTCTACACCCTTCACCACATGCATGCCATGACACAGAGATGCATGACTGGCATCAGGTCAGGTCAGGGAGAGGGAAAAGGGGAAGGTGAAAAACAGGGACGTCCCCTGTACTCTTCAGTTTTCAGTGGTTTTCTTTCCAGTCTTCTGGCCAGAAAGTTTTTGTTGTCTGCATCTGCTGAGCAGTTTTCTGATGTGACCCACCCTCCAGTAAAAGCAAAAAAAAAAAAAAACAAAAACAAAACCAAAAAGCCCCAAATCAAAAATTGCCCGCCCCCAAAGAAAGAAAGATCACCATTACTAACACCATTGAGGTTTTTCTTCTAGTGTTTATTTTATTTTATTTATTTATTTATTTTTGAGATGGTGATCTCCCTTTGTCACCCAGGCTGGAATGCCATGGTGCTGTCACGGCTCACTGCAGTCTTGACCTCCTGGGCTCAAGCGATCCTCCTGTCTTAGCATCCCAACTAGCTGGGACCATAAGCATGTGCTACCTGGCCCAGTGAATTAAAAAAAAAAAAATTTTTTTTTTTTTGGGTAGAGACAAGGTCTCTCTATGCTGCCCAGGCTGATCTCAAACTCCCGGGCTCAAGCCGTCCTCCCACCTTAGCCTCCCAAAGTGTTCACCTTAGAGGTGTGGCCACCTCGCGCAGCCATTCTTTGAGTTTTGAATTTCTTCCTCAAACTGCTTTGTTATACTTCTCAGAGTTCCCAGGGAGTTGCTTCTTGAATTCTGTAGTCTTTATCTATATTCAGTGGGACAGATGAAGATAAACATGTAGTGTGATTACTTACATTTAAAAATATGTGTAGTTATATGTAATACTTTTTTTTAAAGACTCGATATTCAAAATTATCATCATGATTATTTTGCACTGGTGTCATTTTTTCCCCCCATTTTCTATTTTCTAAACATTTTATAGCACACCTTCCTCAGACCTTCCTGTTTAATCCTGCTTCTTTCAAATCTTTGGTTAGCTGAGTCTTCTCTGAAGGAGCTTATGGTTTATAATCATTAGAAACTATTAATATCTGTGGCCAGGCACAGTGGCTCATGCCTGTAATCCCAGCACTTTGGGAGGCCAAGACAGGCAGATCACCTGAGATCAGGAGTTCAAGACCAGCCTGGCCAACATGGCAAAAACCCATCTCTACTAAAAATACAAAAAAAAAAAAAAATTAACCGGGCATGGTGGCATGTATATACCCATAGTCTCAGCTACTTGGGAGGCTGAGGCAGGAGAATTACTTGAACCGGAGAAGTGGAGGTTGCAGTGGGCAGAGATTGCACCATTGCACTCCAGCCTGGGTGACAGAGTGAGACTCAGCCTGAAAAAAAAAAAAAAAAAGGCTGGGTGCAGTGGCTCACACCTGTAATCCCAGCACCTTGGGAGGTGGGCGGATCAGCTGAAGTTGGGAGTTTGAGACTAGCCTGACCAACATGGAGAAACCCCATCTCTACTAAAAATACAAAATTAGCTGTGCATGGTGGCACATGCCTGTAATCCCGGGTACTCAGGAGGCTGAGGCAGGAGAATCACTTGAACCCAGGAGGCAGAGTTTGCAGTGAGCCGAGATTGCGCCATTGCACTCCAGCCTGGGTAACAAGAGTGAAATTCCATCTCAAAAAAAAAAAAAAAAGAAACTATTAATATCTGTAACAACTAGAGTGCTTTCAACTGCAAGAAACAGAAATCATCAATTCAATGGCTTTAATAATATTGAAGTATATTTTCTCGCATAATAAAAAATCCTCTGGAAGGTGGTTGCAGGGCTGTTTGATGCTAGCTGTATGTCATCCCCTGCCATCTTTACGTTTGACATTGGCCTTGAGCTGGTTCTCCTCATGCTTACAAAATGGATGCAGCATTCCAGACATAACTTCTAGATACAACAACATTTAGAAACTGAAAATGGGCCATCTCTTTCTTTGTATTAGTTAGTATAAGATTTGACTGTAAATGACAGGAAACCTAAAATAACAGCCACTTAAGTGTGGCTTTTTTTTTTGGTTCTGCCATACATAGTCTCCATTCCTAAGGTCATCCATGATCCAAGGTGGTTGTTCTGCCTCCAACTACCACAACTACATAGCAGAATAAAAGAAAAAAAAAGTCCAGATGTGGTGGTTCACACCTGTAATGCCAGTGCTTTGGGAGACCAAAGCAGGAGGATCACTTGAGGCCAGGAGTTCAAAACCAGTTTGGGAAACAGCAAGACTCTATCTCTATAAGAAATACAACAAAAATTAGCCAGGTGCATGCCTGTAGTCCCAGCTACACAGGAGGCTGAGGAGGAGGATTGCTTGAGCCCAGGACTTTGAGGCTGCAGTGAGCTTTGATCATGCCACTGCACTCCAGCCTGGACAACAGCATAAGACCCTGTCAGGAAAAAAAATAAAAGTAGGTAAAAAGCACCTGTCAGCTGTCCAATAGGGAAGATTCTCAGGAGCTGCCACACTACAATTCTGCTTTCATCTCATTAGCCAGAACTTATCAGGCCACCTGGGCAACAGAAGAGGCTGAGAAATGCATTCTTTATTCTGGATGTCCATGTACCCAGCTAAACTTTCTGCTACTGTGGAATAGGTGGAACATGTATAGTGGGAACCACAAGCTGTCACTGCCACATTCTTGAACCTCTCAAGAAGCCACTGGCAGACTTCCCCCTTATGCCCTATTGGCCAGCAAAGTATTGCATGCCCATGCCTAAGCCAACCTTGACAAGGGACTGGTAGGTGCCATCATGATTAGCTTACATCAATCAAGACTCCCAGTCTAAGCTTGGAATTGGGACTAGCCTCTCCTGAAGGATATGACTTCCAGCAAAAGAGCAGATACCTGGGTGAAGTCAGAATTCTTAGGAAGAAGTAAAGGACACAGAAAAAACAGGAAAGAAGGAGGGGTGTAGAGTGGATTTGGTAGGCATGATCACTGCTTACCCTCTGTATGGAGTGCAACAGTGTCCAGGTCCCTGATTCCATGAAGTGCAATTGAAGTGTTTACTGTGATGCTCCTGTTACCGTCCCATCTCTCCACACTGCCAGAATCAATAGTGGATTTATTGTGTTTTCGTGTGTGAAGACGAGAAAAGGGAAGTGGAAGAAGCCCAATTAAATGCAGTTACTGCTAGTGGCTCCCCCAGTATGCACTCTTTCCTCCCACCTAAAAGCTCATTTGAATTAAGTTCTGAGTATTGAAATTATTTGTATTCAAAAGTATTTGATTAGAGAAGTTTCCCAGGAAAAATATAACTGTTCCTTACCTATGGTTGACTAGCAAGAGTCTCGAAGAGTGCAAACAGAAAAAACAAACTGGCATTTTGAATTGAGGGTGTTAGGATTAGTAACATACACTTTTTTTTTTTTTTTTTTCTTGGCCACACATAAACTTTTTTGGGAAGAAGGAAGCCAGCATAGGAAAAAGGATTAAAAAAATAGATGGAGGAAAATGGCGATGAACAGAAATAGGTGAAAGAGAAACAGTAACGGCATATGTGTGAGAGGGAGGGAAGGAGCCGTTTGCTGTTGTCATTATTATGTTGCTATGGTAATGAAGCAAAACTGGGCTGATACTGCTCTATGGGTTTGCTTTGAATGAGAGGCCAAATATGTGCAAGCATAATGGCAGATTAACTCTTTAGTAAACCAAAGGAACAATTTAATTGTACTTCATCTAAAAATTCATGTAATTTTTTAAGAACTCCCACATTCTGTTGAAATACTAAGACCCAAAGAAGACTCCGAAGACATATAATAATTTTGAAGTTTCTTTCTGTGAATTAGCAGTGAATGAAAACTTCTCAATTATAAAGTACATATTCAGTGCAGAAAAAAATGTGAATATATAAAAGAACAAAGCCGATGATGAAAAAGACAGCTGATTCTGTTAACTTTTTGATGTGTAGCTCTATTGTGGTGATCTTCCCTGGCAGCTTCTGAATTTTCTAAAGGGAGAGGATTTGGCCCAGGAATTCAATCTCAGGCCACTTTAAAACATGCTTGGTAGTGGCTCACGCCTGTAATCCCAATACTGTGGGAGGCCAAGGCGGGTGGATCACCTGAGGTCAGGAGTTTGAGACCAGCCTGGCTAATATGGTGAAACCTCATCTGTATTAAAAGTATAAAAAATTAGCTGGGTGTGGTGGCACATGCCTGTCATCCCAGCTACTCAGGAGGCTGAGGCAGGAGAATCGCTTGAACCCAGGAGGTGGAGGTTGCAGTGAGCCGAGATCGCACCATTGCACTCCAGCCTGGGCAATAAGGTCGAAACTCCATCTCAAAAAAAACAAAAACCAAAAACCATACCTAGTCTGGGACAATGCAGAGGTAGTTGTGTGGGAGTGGAGCACCATCTAAACTCTGGTTTTTTTGGGGGGAGGACGTGTTAGGGACTGTGTGAATATTGAGGTCTGAGTCTATGAGATCATTCAGTATGGTCATGGTGTCTCCTAAGAGTTTCTTGTGATCCTAGATGGTATCACAATAAGACCAAATATGATTCCCTTCTCCAGATACGGAAGAAAGTACAGCTGGAAGGAGCCTGGTGGGTTGAGAAAATGTGCGGCAACCTGCAAACTGGAGTCTGGATGAAGTTGAAGATTAGGTAAAGTGCAAGTATGAGATTGGGAGTTTTGGAGACAGGTGCAAGATGACAGAAGGCTGTGTATAGATCTGCAAGAACAGTGGAGGAGTTCCAGAATGATACATTTTCATGATGTGGTCATGAGAATGAGTTCTTATTCAGAAGCTAATGGATGGTATGTAGAAGGGTGTTGGGAATATTTGTTGCTTTGCTCTAAACTCTTTTATCCTCCAGAGCCCTAAAGACACCTGCATCTGAATGTCTCATTAATCCCCTGCCCAGGCAGAATTCTGCATCTTTCCCCAGCCAATCCGATCTCCATCCTGCGTTGCTGGTCCCAGTACCAGCCATCCAAGCCAGAAATCTGAAGGTAAGTCATCCTCAACATCTCCCTCTCCCTCACTCAAACACAGTCAATCACTGAACTATGTTAATTCTATTTTTTAAATATTTTGCAATTTCTTTTCCAACTCTCTATTTCCACTGCTGTGACCTTGGTACAGATCATTATCACAATCTCTACCACTGTGCTCTTCTTGCCACCAGTCTTCAAAACCTCCAGTCTATTCTCTCCTGTCCCCACCCCCATGCTGGGTAGAATGAGCTTTTTCCTTCAGCACTTCAGACTCCACTTCCACTCCATCTGAAGCAGCTTCTCAGGACACACCCTGCTGTCAAGCCACACTGAACTACTTGAAGTTGCAAGAATCTTCTACATTTTCTCCTTTGTTCAGTCTTTAGTTCAAAGAGTACTCCCTTTGCCTAAAATGCCCCTCCTTTCTTGTTTCTTCCTGGCTAACTCCTGTTCATGCTTTAAGGTCAGGCTTGTGGTTGCCTCCTCCAAGCATTCCTTGGTGACAGCTTTCACCCTTTCCTTCCTGCTTGAGATCCTCCAGACATGCTCCCCAGCACTCCCGCATATGCTAGTAGAGAACTCCCTGCCCTGTCTTGTGAATACAGATTGATATGTCTTTCTTCCCCATTAAATTGTGAGTTCTTTGAGAGAAGAGATGTGAGTCTTATTCAAATTTGTATTCTATTGCCTGGTTTGAAGTCTGACACATAATAGACCCTTAATAAACACCCACAGAAGGATAAATGAATGAGTGAATCCAGGGAAGATCCATCATAACTATAGTTCTTTGATCCTGTGAAGCTTCTCCCTTTTTGCACCATGATCATTTTATGAAGCACTGTTAGATCATGTCTTGTCTGAACACTAAATCCTCATTAAAACTTCTTTGTCATCAAAGGCTGAGATGGAAATGTAGTCAAGTGTCTTCATCTTTACAGATGAAGAAACTAAGGCACACAACAGTGGAATGACATGCAGGGGCACAGTGGGGCCAAACTGGGACAGGATCCTGGGCTCCTGTGTCCTGACTCCATGCTTTTTCCAACTACTACATGGCTGCCCCCTCAAATACCTGTAACTGCAAATACTTTTGATTGTATTTATCTGAGAAATGCATAAAGTGCTGCTGCTGCTGCTTCTTCTTCTTCTTCTTCTTCTTCTTCTTCTTCTTCTTCTTCTTCTTCTTCTTCTTCTTCTTCTTCTTCTTCTTCTTCTTCTTCTTCTTCTTTTCTTTTTGTAATGGAGTCTCACTCTGTCACTCAGGCTAGAGTGCAATGGCTTGATCTCAGCTCACTGTAACCTCTGCCACCTGGGTTCAAGCGGTCTTCGCACCTCAGCTTCCCGAGTAGCTGGGACCACAGGTGCATGCCACCATTCCTGGCTAATTTTTTGTATTTTTGCTGGAGATCGGGTTTTGCCATGTTGCCCAGGCTGGTCTTGAACTCTGAGCTCAAGTGATTCACTTACCTCACCCTCCCAAAGTGTTGGGATTACAGGCATGGACCACCGCGCCTGGCCCATGATGTGCTTCTAACCTCAGGAAACAAACACTCCCACCTGTAGACAACTTTGAATAGATGTTTAACCTTTCTCTGAAATGATTTTACTCTGTATTTCAAGCAGGAGGGTTAAACAGAGTGCCTTCCAACTTGGCTGCCCCTGGCCTCCTCTGTGCACTCCAAAACTTTCGAGGAAGGAAAACAAAGTCAGCTTCTCCTCTCACTTGGCTAGGACAATGAACATGGTCTGATATCAGATCGCCTTCGTTAGGTACTGGGTCTCCTTGGTGTGTTTTTATAAAAATCATTCACATGAAAGTCACGAAACTAAAGCATGTGGTGCTGGAGGTGGTGGGGTGGGTGTTCATAAAGTAAAATACAAAGCTCAGAGCTGTTCCCATCTTTTTTCATAGTCATATGGACTGCTCTGCAAGCCCAACTTGGTTTTAAGGCTTGCTTCTGTTTTCCTCTTTCTTCCATTCTCTCTATGGATCTGCAATATCTGTTAAAAAAAAGATCCCTCCTGATTTTTTCCCTCAGTTTATTTCTCTGATCACTGTGCTTACTGCTTGTGGCAGGTACATGTTTAGCAAGTCAGCGTGACTGAGGTTTCCTTTAGTTATAGGCCATAACCCAGTTTAGATATTTGATTTATTTAATTGCTGCATTCAAAACACTGTTGAGCATTTCTCGTTAGTATTTTTTTCAGTCTAAAGATCACCTATGCTTATATTAATATTTTAAAGAGGGTATTTTTGTAGATATGGCTAGTCTGTCAAATTACTGCCTTTTATCATCTCTCAGAAGTATTCATATTTCTTCTTGTAAGTGATTGTTAAGGATGTGTACTCAGTCAAACAATATCATAGAACAAAGCCATAAACACTGGAGGGTAAACTGATGGCAAAGACTTTCCATTTTACTGAGGCTTCTAGGCTGCTATGTTCCACTTTGAACCATAGTGGCACCTTGTGTGTATATGGTGTGTGTGTGTATGTGTGTATTTGCATGTACTAATAGTTGTATATAAATGTACAAGTATGGCCACCATGCATGCTTGTGGGGTATCAGAACAAAGCACCCTCACAAATATATTATCTACTAAGAAAAGAAACAATTTTGAGCACTGTGGGGAAATTCCAAGGAAGTCTAATCAAGATCACTGCATGACCAGATACCTTTTTTTTAATGTCAGGTATTTATCACAGAATTTTAGCCTTCTTAAATAAAAAGACATACCAAATATTTACTAATAAAACACTCTGACTCAATTTCTCGCCCACTTACAGTTGAGGGAATCATTAAAGTTCTAGGTGATGAACCTGAAGTTTGTGGTTATACAATAGAAAAGAAATGATTCTAGGACTGCTGATGCACTTGAATTCCACGTGGCTCCACCTGCCAGCCTCACAGATTCCCTTCCCCCGGCCCATCAGTCCCTGCAGACTCAAGCTTCCGGTAGGGGGTGCTGTTGTCTAATATAAGGCCTATACTTTGCAAGAGAATTTGGTTATTACTTCAGATCATTTCTAATCTTTACCGTTTCCCAAGATTTAATGTGTTTACATTGATATTGGCTATTTGCTGTTAAGTTTACTGTGAATTTAATCTTACGCTACTGTTTAATACATTGAAGTGCCATTTTGGTTGCTGCCACTGCACTGATCAGCGTTAAATTTTCCCAGAATGTGTTCTGAATATCAGTGACCTTGTTCAGGAAAAAAAATAATAATTTTATTGTTTTTAAAACAATGAAATATTTGATTACTTTGTAAAAATGCATGAAGTGAACTTTGATTAGAAAGGCTTAGGAATCAAACTAAGACTTTTAGAGGAACTGAACATAAAAGTTTTGCCTTTAAAATTTTATTTTTCTGCTGGTGGAGATGTGTTATATTTGCATTTTTGAGCCTGAATAATTTTAATTCCATTTTTATTGTACAAACCCAAGAGGAACGTTTGCTTTGTTTTCACTGATTAGTTATACAATTATTCTCTTCAGATATTACATGAACCATGAACCATAATATTATATTTCTTGTTAATACATTTTGGCAAAAGTATTTACATGACAACACACTACATAAATGTAATGACTTTCTCAAATGAGTACATTGTTGCCATGAAGCAATCATCTTTATTTTAATACAAGTAAAGTTCATTAAAATTTTTCTCAATTAGCAAAGCGACTTTTCCAAATGAACTAGTGAAGGAAAAACATTTCCTGTTTTATCCTAGCCCAGCTGATTTGCTTTTTATTGCCAGATGTCTATTTGGGAAGGAGAGGAAAAAAGAGGAATGTTTAATTTTAATAAACTCGATACAATGCTGACTCCTAGGGGATTAGGTATGGTTCTGATACACTTAGTTTCTTTGCAGTTCGTTTCAAAGTAAAAGTTAAATTTGAAAGCAAAAGCCTTTGAAGCAAAGATACTACTTTCAAGACTCTCTCATGTTGAAAGGTAAAACTTGGAGAACCAAATGAACAAATCCTTTGAATTGCAAACTTAATTTAAACAAAAGAATATTTTATTTTTCTCCTCTCACTAAAATGTTTAAATCCCATCATAAGTCTAATAACCAGATTATGTCATTTGACACAGACAGTTGAGTTGAGCCCTGTATCTGTAAATGCAAATGTAGCTTTTTGGGAAAAAATATAATTAACTTTGAATTTTCATTTACATAGCATAGATTTCAGATTAATTTAACTTAACTGCTCCTTTACGAAGTAATTGTTTAGGCCTAGTATTGGCCATTCATTTTATGTGTAGAATGAAGATATCTTTTTTTCCTTAAGATAAGTTAAAAAATAAATGACAATACCTGTGTACAGACGGAATGACTCAGAGTATTGAATTTGTAAAGTATGTTAGTTTTTTTTTTTTTTTTTTTTGAGACAAGGTCTTGCTTTGTCACCCAGGTTGGAGTGCAGTGGTGTGATCTCAGCTGGCTGCAACCTCTGCCTCCTGGGTTCAAGTGACTCCCCTGCCTCTTCCCAAGTAGCTGGGACTAAAGGCACCTGCCACCATGCCTGGCAAATTTTTCTATTTTTAGTAGAGGGTTTTACCATGTTGGCCAGGCTGGTCTGTTGGATATTCTTAATAAAAATGTGAAGACTAAGAATATTAATTATCATATATGTTTATGTGGCCCTTGCTTTTAAGATACTTAGTAACACAGAATCTAATTCTTAGAATACCTGATTAGCATTCTTCGGATGGATTGTAAATTGCTAGTTAAATAATATTTCTAAGGGAATAAGGTTAATAATGAAAATTTCAACTTCTAGTAATGTTTACCTAGGATAAGTGACAATTAATATTGTCTCTGTCTTGTAGGAAGCTAGATTAAGATGTTAAAATAAATTATACATTAATCATGAGGAAAGAAATCAATATATTTCTCCTTCCCTGATCATCCAAATAGCTCTTAACTTTACAGAAGGAGTCAAGCCTTAAAAAAATAACAGCAATAAAGAAGAGGCACATGATAGACTCTAGTTAAAGGAGCAAGGCTCCTTAGAAAAATGACTGATTAGAGAGCTGATGCAGAGAATATGCAAGATGAATCTAGAGCATCTTGTAAAACTAGACAGTAAGAAAGTGCTCAAAACACAAAAACAGACAAAAAATAAATCAGGCATGTCAGAGGAACATAGGAGTCAAACTAAAGCTGCCAGTGGACAAATCTGGAATAAATAAATAAGGTAGTATTAAATTATAACCCAAAGTATAAAATAAATATTCATGAATCAAAGCTTGAATAAACAAACAAATAGGAGAAGCTCAACACCACCCCTCAAGTAGGTAGAGTTTAACTCTCCACCCCTTGCGTTTGAGCTGTGCTTAGTGACTTTCTTGTGAGAAGTAGAATGTGGAAAGAGGAAATAAGTAACTACAGCAGAGAAATATATCATCTGGCTCCAACATATCATCAGTGAAAAGTCGTGTTGATAGCATGCTTTCTTGATATGATGAGAATGGCACTTTACCTTCATTGTCTTCCTCCCAAATACTCATAACCCCAGTCTAACTGATAG
This sequence comes from Theropithecus gelada, assembly GCF_003255815.1. Taxonomy (NCBI): domain Eukaryota; kingdom Metazoa; phylum Chordata; class Mammalia; order Primates; family Cercopithecidae; genus Theropithecus; species Theropithecus gelada. The sequence continues at coordinate 58,628,246 of NC_037675.1, read as the reverse complement.
GGTTTGGCTCTATGTCCCCACCCAAATCTCATGTTGAATTATAATCCCCAGTGTTGGAGGTAGGGTCTGGTGGGAGGTGATTGGATCATTAGGGTGATTTCTAATGGTTTAGCACCATCCCCCTCATGCTGTTTCATGGTAGAGTTCTCATGAGATCTGGTTGTTCAAAAGTGTGTGGCACCTCCCTGCTTCTCTCTTCCTCCTGCTCCGGCCATGTAAGACGTGCCTGCTTCCCCTTCGCCTTCCACCATGATCATTAAGTTTCCTGTGGCCTTCCCAGCCACTCTTCCTGTACAGCCTGTGGAACTGTGAGCCAATTAAACCTCTTTTCTTATAAATTACCCAGTCTTGGGTATTTCATTATAGCAGTGTGAGAATGGACTAATACACTAAACATGATTAAAAAAAAAAAAAAAAGTCAGACAAACCCAAATTGAAAGACATTCTACAAAACACATGATGACTATACATAATGCGATATCCTGGAAATATGATCCTGGAATAGAAAACAAAAATTAGTGAAACTGAAGAAACTGTGGAAGTTCATTAATAGTAATGTACTGGTGTTGGCTCCCTAGTTGTGACAAATGAGCCAGGAGAAACTGGGTGAGGGGTATAATAAGGGAACTCTGTACTATTATTGCAACTTTTCTGTGAGTCAAAAACTATTCTAAAATTTTAAAATTTGTTTAAAAAAGAAAAGGTATTTAATATTTCATTTCTGTTACATAGATCTTGATAGGTTTGGGGGGAAATTGGAGCTGGAGGATAGGAAAATGTGGCACAAGAACTAATTCTCTCTCCAAAAAGCATACATGATTTGTGAAAAATACCTCCCCGTCACACCCACTCCCAAAGCTTTCCACCCTTCTGGATATTAGTGATCATATTGTAAATTGGGTTTGAAGAAGTCCATGTTTTGTATTAAGCTAATGGTTAATGTGATGGATTTGCCTCATCTGGCATAGGCTGGAACTGTGATTCTGATATAACCCGGACTGGCACCTGTAATTACTGTTGTGCTAGGGATTACCTTTGCCTCTCAAATGTGTAGGATCCATCCCCAGTCTATTGGTCTATTGAATTATAAGTTTTTTTTTTTTTTTAACTGGCTTTCTCTCTCTCTCTTTTTTTAATGGAGGACCTCTTTTAGAAGTTTCATTGAAAAGAATACATAAGGAAGCAAATTTTGGAGAACTTGAATCTCTAAATATCTCATTCAAGTGATTTTTGATTGGACCTAGAATTCTAGAATGTAAATTATTTTCCCTCAGAATTTTGTAGCATTATTCAACTTTCTTCTAGTTTTCTGTGCTCTCTTAAGAAGTCTGATCCAATACTGAATCTTGATTGTTTATGTCTAATGTTTTCTCCCTTTAGAAGCTTTGTGGATCTTCTCATTGTTCTCTGAGTTCTGAAATTAAAAATTATGAGCCATGTATAAGTGTATTTTTATTTATTGGACTGGACATATACCAGGCCCTTTGAATGCAGAAAGTCATGTTCTTAATTCAACTTTGGAAAATTCTCATGACTATTTTTGTTGGTGATTTCTACCTTTCCCCTTTCCATTTTCCCTGTTATCTGATTATCTCCTTTGAATCTCCTGTATTTCTCCTCTAATTTTTGAATAAATGCTCTTATGTTTTCTATTTGTCCTGACCTGAGCGTCTCCTGACTTCTGGTGATCTGCCTGCCTCGGCCTCCTAAAGTGCTGGGATTACTGGCATGAGCCACCGTGTGAGGGTGCTTCTTGTTCTTTTAAAGAAAAAAACCCTTTCCTGTTATTTTTGTGTGTTTTGTTAAGGCTGACAGAAGGCATGCATATGTGCAACCTGTCATCTTTAGATGGAAATCCAGTATGTCTTTATAGAGGGCCTACCATGGACTGGACTGTGCTAGGAACAATGGGGAATATAAGATGTTCCCTCGAGTCATGAAACTGAATCACTGTCACGACTCAATTTTAACCTGAAATTTAGAATTGGCCTTAGGAAAGACTGAGTAATTCAAGATGCTACTTTTCCCATGATCGAGGTCAAATCAAAGATGGAAAAAAACATGGTGTAATAACTGTTAGAATGAGTAGGAAAATCTTCCTTAGGTACTTTATGTATTGAGATGTCTATATGTTGTAATAATTTTTTTCTTCTTTTCTTTTACTATTCAACCCAAAAAACTAATGAAGATGAAAAAGAGGAAAACTTTCTTTTTCCCCCCTGAGCATTTCCAAGATAGTCTTGTGAAAATAACTCTTCTTTGAAGGGGTGTTACAGTCCCCCAGGATTCAAATATAATAAACTTAAGGTCACACAGTCAAATGTCCATAGAAGTTACCTGGGTGTAAATAAAGAGAAGCAATAGAGCAAGAGACATAATATATGTCAGAAGACCCTTGACCTTACAGGTGGGGGACCACAAAAAGCAATAGGAACTGTGGAGAACTGAAAAGGGAATGCCCTATTTAAAGAGGGTCCTCACTATTGAACTTCAACCTGTTGCTGCCTTGTGGAAATGAACAATCCAAGTTGTCAAGGGAAACCAGAAATCTGTGTTTTTAATATGAAATTTTAAAATAAGATATAAAACAAAATATTAAAATGTTAATATGAACTAGCCCAATTAAAACATTTTAAACATTAAAAAGTAGCTAAATATATATATTTTTAAATAGTGTGCAGGACAAAGAAAATGTGTTTGTGAAGCAGGCTGAGTTGTAGGTCTCCAGTTTGCAACCTGTGCCATAGTCTTCTATTTGCCCTGGATTCATTTTTCAAGATTATATAGGGTCATTCATAATTGTCATGGCAAAAGTAGCACCAAAGATTAATATTCATCTCTGGGAAATATTAGGCTTAGTAGGATGCAAGAATGGGAGATTCTGACTTACTAAAAATGCGGGCCAAAAATCCTGTATACTCTTTGCCATAAGAGTTATACTATTTTTTCACATACAGTTGACTCAGTTTCTCAAAACCAGCCTGCCTTTCCACAGTCCTTCTAATCAGAACTGATTTTTGGCGGGGGGGCGGGGAGGGGGAAGGAGTTTTACTCTCTCGCCCAGGCTGGAGTGCAGTGGCGCAATCTCAGCTTACTGTAAGCTCCGCCTCCCAGGTTCACGCCATTCTCCTGCCTCAGCCTCCCGAGTTGCTGGGACTACAGGCGCCCGCCACCACGCCCAGCTAACTTTTTGGTATTTTTAGTAGAGACGGGGTTTCACCGTGTTAGCCACGATGGTCTCGATGTCCTGACTTCGTGATCCGCCTGCCTCGGCCTCCCAAAGTGCTGGGATTACAGGCGTGAGCCACCGCGCCCGGCCTGTGATCAGAACTGACCTTGCGGTGCTGTATAGCTGGCTACAGGAGTGAAGAAGCTCTCTATCCATTGATAGGAAAGGACTGCCAATATATATTCTTAGGTGAAAAAAATCAAGGTGAGGAAAAATGTCTACTGTGCTACTTTTTGTGTTAAAATAGAGGAAAATAGAGACATATTTGTCCATTTGCTTATATATGCATTAAGAAAATCTAAAAGGTTACATTTTAAAAATTAGGAATGACCTGTGGGGTACTGGGCAGATTGCCGGAAGGATCACTTGAGGTCAGGAGTTCGAGACAGGCCTGGCCAACATGATGAAACCCCGTCTCTATTAAAAACACAAAAAATTAGCCAGGCATGGTGATGCATGCTTGTAATCCCAGCTACTCGGGAGGCTGAGGCAGGAGAATGTCTTGAACCGGGAGGCGGAGGTTGCAATGAGGTGAGATCACATCATTGCACTCCAGCCTGTGCGACAAGAGTGAAACTCTGTCTCAAATAAAACAAAAAACCTATTCTATTTTAATCACAAATCCGTATCAAACATAACTTAAGTTTAAAAAGGGTGGTGTATTGCCCTGTGTACTTGAAGAGTCCAGGAGCAGGACTAGCTGCATAAGGTATGGCTGGATAAATTAGGACTTTTTTGCTTTTGTTTTCTTTCCTCCCTAACTCTCAACTCTCAGTTTGAGGGTGTTGGCTGCATTCTCTTACAGCAGATGGCTGCCCCCTAAGGTTCTGGAAAAATGGTTGCAAGATGCATGAGTCACATGCCTACAGTGGCTACAATCTATTATTATAGATTGCCAAGGAGGAAGAAAAAATATCTTTCTTCTTTGGTAATAAAGTCCAAAAAAGAACTCTGGATCATCTTAGGCTATATACCCATCCCTGATCCCTGAACCAATCATTATGATCAGAAGGTAGAGCACTTTGATTGGCTAGGCTTAGGTCACATGGGGACATTTAGCTTGTCCTCATCTGTACCACATAGAAAGGGCAGGGATATTCCCCCAAGCTAGGGGTGATGGGCCATGAACACTATATCTATTATAGAACCAAATGGGCTCAAAGTTAAAGCAACCCTCCTAAATCCCGGTGGCTCAGATCTTTATTAAAGACGTGCTGCAGAACTCAGTGAACTGCAAGATACCAGGTACATGGAAAATGACCATTAATCGTCCAAAAATACACTCTCGATTTACATAGGCTGCGAAGTTGAGACTAGAATATGACATCTTTTCCTAGGCCCCTACCTGATTAAAGTTGCCATTTTGCATACCAGGAAACACAGTAAGCCCCTTTTCCTCACAGACTGTTTATTTCACTCAGGTATACATGGTTTGAGAGCCCAAACTAAAATGGTGAGAGAATGGAAGAAGCAATACAGCAAGCTCTGATTTCAAAAATGCTGAATTAATCTTCACCAACTTAACAGATTTTTCAAAAATAAAAGCTACGTTCATTAAAAAGTCATCTAGTCTGACAACTGAAGACAAAAGAATGAATGTTCTGTCAGTAAGTTAGCTAGTTTATGCATCCTGCAGCTTTATCAGGACCTGGGGAAAACTTACTTGCTTCAAGGACTGATTGCTCTCACAATGCATAATTGTTAATAAATAGCCATTGCTCTCACAGTGGCTATTTTTGAGTGTACCTAAATTCTCTCTTGAAGGCTGAATCAAGCCACCTGAATCCCTTGAAATATCAATTTCTCTGTCTTTAAAATTGAGATGATAGTTTTGTTTTGTAAAATTCTTGGGAGCTGCATTAGTGTCTGCTATAGACTGAATGTTTGTATCTCTCCACAAAGTTCGTACATTGAAATCCTAACCTCCAGTGTGATGGTGTTGGGAGCTGGGACCTTTGCATGAGTGGAATTAGTGCCCTTATAAAGGGGACTCCCAGAGAGCTCCTGTTCCCTTCTGCCACATGATGTCACATGAAAAGATGTCTGCCTATGGACCAGGAAGCCAGCCCTCACCAGATGCCAAATCTGCTGGCACCTTGATCTTGGACTTCCCAGCCTCCAGAACTGTGAGAAATAAATTTGTGTTGTTTGTAAGCCACTCAGTCTGCAGTAGTTTGTTACAGCCACCCAAGTGGATTAAGACAGTATCCTACTTAGTCAATTGGGTGGCCATGTTTGTGGCCAATAGCTTGTGGCCATTACTACTGCATAGCAATACAAATTACCACAAATGTAGCTTAAAACAACACAAAATTATTATCCACAGTTCTGGAGGTCAGATGCCCAAAATGGGTTGGCAGAGCTGCATTATTTCTGGCAGCTCTAGAGGCAGAAGCCATTTCCTTGCCCTTTCCAGTTGCTAGAGGCTGCCTACATTCCTTGGTTCATGGTCATATCACTGACTTCTCTCATGGTTATATCTTCTTTTCTGACTCTGATCCTTGTGCCTCCCTTTTATAAGGACCCTTGTGATTACACTGGCCCACCCAGGTAATCGAGGATAATCTTTTGTATCAAATCCTTAATAATACCTGCCACGTAAGGTAACATACAGTTTTTGGTGACTAGGATATGAACATCTTTGGGGGACCATTATTCTACCTACCACCAGAGTAGAAAATGAAATAATATCTGTGAATTTTCTTAGCACTGTGCTTGCCACATAATAGATACTTGATTAATGCTGATTTTAAGTTTCTAAGTTTTATCAATTCAGATGTTTGACCATGCATCCTGTCTAGCATTCCATATTTGGATGTTTAATATCCTGGTAGAGCAGAATATGTAATATTATATTCTCATGAGTACCAACCTAATTTTTTATACTTATGAGCTCTTTGTACTTATCTTGAAAGAGATTGTCTATCCAAAAATAAAGGGCAGTCCTTGGATGGAACTATTTTAAGCAGCAAAATTGCCAACATGCACATTCTTTTCAGCTGCTCTCAACGAAGACCAAATGTAACACATGGATTGTGGAGAATTTTCAGAGAATACTCAACGTCCTAACGAATGTTCCACCTTATAGATGGCAATGAAAGGGTTAATTCATCAAGGTACACTGCAGGGGGTCAAGATTTGGCAGTAAGGGTGTTTGTACCTTAGCACATCTCCCCATTTGTCTTTAGGTTAACAGGTTCCAAGGGCATCCCAGCGTCCTTCTTTTGGGGAGGGTCCTCCTGGCCCAAAATTATACTCAGCATGGCCCAGTGGCTCTGATTCAGGGGTTGAATGGTGAATTTTGATGTTTTTCTCCTGGCCTATTATACTCCAAGGACTTTAACGACCAAACAGAACATGCCACCATATTGAAGAATGTGCAGTGGACTTTGAGAGCCTCCCAAAATGATTCAGGAAGCCTAGTCATATATCTAAAGAAAGGTAAAGATTAAGCCTTTATGAATTCTAGCGGAAGAAATGAACGCCCATGATTCCCAGAGGGGTCAATGTTTGCAGTAATGAAGTTTATGTCTGGGATGATGGGCCATCCCTCATGTGTGTTCTTTTGGTTAATAATAGTCTTTGTTTAGTAGTCACTCTCCTAGGAGGGAATGCTAATGTAATACTCACTGATTTCTGCTGCTGGCTGGGAATTATCAATAGGTCATAAATAAACTACCCTCACACAGAAAAGACAGTAAGATTATATATACTCCTACTACCTCCAATTACTGTAAGAGTAACAATTATAAGGTTGTACTCCTACAGCCACCCTATGGAGAAAATGAGAGGAAAATGTTCCATTAGCTTAATGAAGAGAGCACGGCAGAGCCACAAATTTCCTCACTATTAGCACCTATGGTGTGCCCCAGCACAGGAGGGAAGCTCAAGTTGCAGGGTAACAATTAAACTTTCTGACAATTAGCCCCTGCAAGGTATGGTCTCTGAACCTGAAGGAGGCATTTCAAGGAATCCCATTTATGTTTTTCTCACCTCTTGCCTCTGAAATTTGAGTGAGTCATTTGCTTGTGGAAATGGAGGGATCAGGGCAAAAGTTTCTTTTACAGATGATTACAAAGCATCATTGGCAGGCTTGCCAGAGAGCACCCATCAACTGAATGCCCCCATTAGTAAAAGGGAGGGTTAAGAAAGGTGAAAGATCTGCAGAGAAATGCTCACATCAACCTAATTAGGGAAAAGATGAACTGGATCAATGTCAGTACTTTAGCTTTCGTGTTATTTGCGTTAGAAAGAAGACGACTGAAGAATAAAAATAGATGTAAGTCTTGGCATTGCAGCTGTCAAAGAGTCAGGTTTGCTCCTGACAGCACTTGTATTAGAGGGAGAAGAAATCAAGCTCCCCAGAGAGGCTGTCCTGTATTCACATTTTGGCTCTACAGCTTACTCTCATCAAGTCCCTATTTTTCTCCTCTGCAAAATGGAGGTACCAATAGAACAAACGTCCACGGGTTTGGGGAGGATTAAAAGAGAAAATCCACAGAGATTAATCAATAGTAAGTGCTTGACAAATGTTAGGTATTATTACCTAGGTTCACAATTAGCCTACACCACCATGCATTTGTATAGCATAAGTAAATATGTGTGATAATTAATACTCTCAACATATCCTTTGCCAAAATTTCCATGTTCAAACTTTACTTGTGTGTAATTAAATAGTTTACTTAAGATCCTCTCAATTTAAGAAGTAGTATAGAATATTTATACAATTTGGAGATGTAATATGTCTGAACTGTTCTACAAATTGCTCATAAATATATGGATAAATATGGGCAAATAATGGACTTTTCCCTCCATTATCCAAAACACAAGGGGTTTTTGTTTGGTCCAACTTCTCTACCCAATTGCATGGAATACTGATGTTGAGCACAGCAGTCCACTACTGCTCTTGCTTCTTATTGCAGCCTAGAGCCTGTTGAAAAGTGGGTGGTCTACTGCCTACCTCTCTGGGCAAGACAAAGCAGTTCTTAGACAAAGCCCAACTTCTCTTCCTTGGAGCTGACTTTGACCACGGTGCAGCTCTAACGTATGCCTCTTTCTCTTTTATACTCCACATTCTCCAGGGTAGCAGTTGGCCTCAGCAACTCTAGGTCAGTCACCTCATGAATGCAGTTCCCTCTCCCCACAATTTTGCTCAAGGTACTCGCAATGGATTTCCTGAATTGAAAATTTCCAACCTCTGACTTCCAATTATAGTTACTAATAGAAAGCCTAAAAAGTCAAATAGCAGACTATCTTATTGAGAAACAGTCTTGCTTAGGATACAATATTTCAAGCATTATCTTTCATACCTGTGGATTTTATGCTGATGTTTCAGAAGGCAGTTGGCAATTGCAATTAGGCTTTAGGTGTTTTGTGAAACTACAACAGCTGTTTTTTAAAAGATCTTTTAAAATAGCAAGATACTGAGTTTGAGAAATAGAAGTACTTCTCAATGATACCTTTACTTGTCTTGTGACGCCTAGATGTCCTTGTGATGATTAAGCTTGGGTCACTTCTTTTTCCTGGTGTGTGGATTTTGCCTTTCACAGCATGTGCTTCTCTTTTCCCAATCATTAGAGGGTTCACTTTTGCCCCCTGCTACCTGGCTTTCCCCCATTTTGTGACCATTATACATTACATTTTAAAAACTGTACCCCACTTCCATTCCTAGGACTCTGTCCTGATTACCTCTCCCCTCTTTTTTTTTTAACTCCAAAGAATTTATCACCACCTGATATACTATGTATTTTACTTATTTACATCTTTATTTTCTATCTTCTCTTACTGTAGTTAAACTCCTTGAGATCAGGGGATTTTGTTTCATTCATGTTGATCCCCAGTGACTAGAATAATGCCTGGTACATAGTAGATGTTCAACAAATAGTTATCTATAGGTAAAATGTATTAATTTTTAAAATTGTGACCTAACCTCCAAAATTATAGGTGAAGATTTTTATAACTCAACTTCCTTAACTATGAGCCCTATCATCATTGTCACCATTACTTTTTTCTTATTGTCTTATCTCTCAAAACTACATGGCTACTAACAATAAAATTTGATACCTACACTAATTTAAAAGAGACCCAATTTAAAAAACAGAGATTGACTTTTTAAAAGATTTAAAAAGAGATGGGTAAAAAACAGATCATCTAATCATCTTGCCTTGCTTCCACATTTTTCAGATTTAGAAACTGAAAATAGATATAATTGTGATTGCACAGCTACTTGCACTGTGTGGATCTTGGGGACTGGGGGAGTGTTGTTTTAGTTTTAAGATAGAAAAGCCCTGTGACTTTATAAAAAGATTTGATAACCTGTGCTCATGAGGATAGATGCTCCCATAAGCTCATGAGCCCTAATTCCCTGTTTGCAAACACGAGTAATAATTTTGGCTGTCCCTTTATCAAGGTGGATGGACCACATGAGTAGGATGAATAAGGAGCTGCTGATGTAGCATAGTTTGAAAGGTATCTAACAGTATGGAGGCCCTATAGCCCAAAATACAGAACACTCCCAATGTCAGAAATTGTACCATTGGCCTTTTTGCTCAGCTTTATTCACTTTGCAACATTCTATCTGAAAAGCAAATCCTCTAATATTAGAGCGCGTGAAATCCATAATACTTTAGTGGGGACACGGAGACTTGGAAGTGATTCCCAAAATCTAGGCACACAGAAGTACTGAGATTTTAGGTATGGAGAAGGGGCAAAGTGGATACTAGTAATGTACTCAAAGAGAAAGCAAAAACGCTGAGGGTCAACTGCCCACCTAAGGCCAGCTCTGAATGTCCTCCCCAGTAAAATGGGCCAAACGAGCCTGCATAGTGTTAATGGTGGACTATGATGCAGAACTAATCATGTTGTATAAAGGCCCTGGGAAGCATGTGGTTGACACACAATTATTTGAGAATTGTTAATTTACTAATAGATAGCATCCTTGGATCTCCTTCTCACTAAGTGAATATTGATGAACATACAACGTTCAAGGTTGGTGTAGCACATCTTTGAAGGTTTTCTGCAGTTGGATGCCCCTGGCACAAAACAAAGCACGTTTTTGTCGAGAGAGATGAAATGAGGGTAAGCAGTAATGTGTCGCAGGCAGGGTAGTCCCCTCCTGATACAGGCAAAAGGGGATGCAATGTCTGTAGAGAAGTACATAGTAATACAACTGACCAAAAGTGTGTCTGCTTTTCATTATCACTGTGTGCCACCAATTCTAAACTATGCAAATAATAAAATAATCCTCCTGTAAACTACCTTGTGTTAAATTCTAAACAATTGCTCCGGTTGTGGTTGAGTTGAAATAAAACATATGAAAGTTTCAAATAACCGCATCTTGATAACTTATCCTTTAATAAACATTGTATCCTATGTGTAAATTAATTTGGAGAATTTCCAATTATACGGTTAATCCCCCACAAAAGGGCTCTGCTATACCCATTCTTTTTGAGAGTAACAATTGAGAAGCGCTGAAATTCGCTTTGAAGGCAACTTCTATATTTAAGCAGTATAATTGAAATGAACAATTTAGTGCCGTGATTTTAAGATGAAGAACCTGAGTTACTTCAATTAGGTCATTCTGTGTAGTTTTTATTACAATAGTGAAGCAGCATGCCAAGTCTGAGGCGTAATGTTTTTGACAAGTGCAAATTTTATTTCAAGCATTGTCTTTTACTAAATTTGAATACTACTACTTCATTAACTTTTTTTTTTTTTTTTTGAGACAGGGTCTTGCTCTGTTGCTTAGGCTGGAGTGCAGTGGTGCAATCACAGTTCACTGCAGTTTCCACTTCCCAGGCTCAGGCAATCCTCCTGCCTCAGCCTCCCAAGTAGCTGGAACCACAGGCTCATACCACCACGCTCAGCTGATTTTTAAAAATTATTTGTAGAGACGGGGGTCTCCCTATGTTGCCCAGGCTGGTCTTGAACTCCTGGTCTCAAGATATCCTCCCACCTCAGCCTCCCAAAGTGCTGGCATTACAGGTGTGAGTCATCGTGTCTGGTCTAACCATTTTTTTTTTCAACTAAAGAATAACTCAAGAAAACAGAATGTTACATCAGTAGTGTAATCTAGTTGTCTAAATTGTACCTTTTGCAGATGTTTTGGTTTTACTAAAATTCAGTTATCAATTACTGTAATGTTAGTATGTATTACCGAGACAGACTAACATGTAGGTATAAACTCTCCCCTCTTTTTGAGATATATAATTTTAAAATAATGATATTTTTTATTTTGTAATATTTCCTTTTTAAATTTTTGTACTGCATGATTATTATGCACGTGCACACACACACACAAACACACACACACATTTTCAATAAAAGACATTTTCAGTATCTGCACTCCTTTTTCAGTCATCGTTCTCGTTCCTTTCATGATTATTACTGAAAACAATTTTGTCCTGTGAAGGTGGGTATTAAAAAAAATCCACTTTGGGTGTCAAATACTCTAGATATGACACTAATACCTACAACACTGGTACTACAATGAGATCTTCTACTTGGATCTCTTAATTACCTGCAGCTTTGCAAATACACTTTGTACCTTCACTGGCTGATATTTCTAGTGATTGCTAAAGCAATGAGCTACTTAAGACCAATGTGAGCTCCGTTTAATTTGGTTAAAAGATAAGAGTTCTTATTATTGCAGTTATTTTGTCTTGATCGGTTAAATTAACATTCAGTTATTGGGGTTGCTGTGCAATATATGGTATCATTCTACCTACTGTGTGTTCAGAGTAGTCTTGTCATAGTGACAGCATGCTAGCATAGGAAGCATTATAACAAATAGGTAAATACATGTCTTTTGTGAATTAAAGGAGGTAATTATGTCAGCCTTACTGCAATTGTGGGTGAATAGCTAAAAATAATTAAAGTAAAAAAATGCCAGAAAATATTTAACATTAAATAAAAATAATCACAAGATTGTCATAAGAATGAGAATGAGCTGTAAAACATAATTTTTAGTTTCTCTTGATAGAGTATTTCAAATCAGAATATGAAAACACATATACAAATACTCTTTTATTTTCTCTTCATTCAAAGCAGTCCCAGTCCTAGACTATACACTACAGGTACGATTGCTGTAATTTTCCTGCCAAAATAGATATTTGCTATAAAAGACTTCTAAATAGTTATTTTTGTTTTTATAATTTATCTTTATGCTTTGTACAAACAGAACCCAAATAAATCTTGATATTTAGAATATTTTGGCTCCCTAGAAACATGTAGGATTATGCTGTATGGGGTGTCCTATTGAGATTCATTTAAAAACAAACATACCAGAACTTGCAACTGAGCCTCAAAGTAGCTTTTGGTTAACTACACTTATTCCAGTAACTCTGCCATTGTGCCAAATCTTTCTGGGAATTTCTTTTTCCTTGTGAATGGCCTTTAAACCATGTGGCATATTCTTCCAAACATTTGATGTATTGAGCCTCATGAATATAAGGTGGTTAATTATGTTAGATAAAATGGTTATTATTTAAACAGAAGAGGGAATTATGAGGTTCATTTTTCTTCTGTAGCTTCTAAATTAGCTACGAAGGCTTTTGCAAGAGAGGTACCCTGAATACTTTTCTAGCTATGACACACTGGAATCATATTCAGAGGAGGCTAATTTGAAAGACATGTATTTGAACTGGTAGAGTTGTTAATGATGTGAGTCCTCCTTTTTCTTTTAATAGTCAAATAGATTTTAATGGCTATTGATGTGAAGCAACAATCAGTGGCATAACACAGCTGTGTGTGGGCAAGAATGAAATGCTTAAATTTAGAAGCCACCAGGGAATTATCTGACATCCGTTGCAGGGTCACATTACATTTTCCCGAATCTTTTTTTCTAAATTTGGCCTAGAACATCACTCAGCAGTGGGTTGACATTATTTTGTATATATAATTATCCTCAGCCTTATTCCAAAAATGATTTGCGAAAACTATAAAGGATATAGTAGTACATCATTAATAAAGATCAGTACAATATGATAGGGTAGTACAATAGGATGCAACATAAAAAAATAGATTGAGGGTGGGAGAGGTGACTCACACCTGTAATCACAGCACTTTGGGAGGCTGAAGTGGAAGGATTGCTAGAGCCCAGGAAATCGAGGCCAGTCTGGGCAACATGGCGAGACCCCATCTCTACAAAAAAATGTTTTAAAGATTAGCTGGACATGGCGGTAGGCATCTTTAGTCCCAGATACTTGGGAGGCTGAGGCGGGAGGAATGCTGAGCCTGGAAGATTGAGACTGCAGTGAGCCGTGATCACACCACCGCACTCCAGCCTAGGTAAAAGAGCAAGACCCTAGCTAAAAAAAAAAAACAAAATTGAGGCAAAGGGAAAATCAGGAAAGCATAGAAAAATGAAGACAATACAAAGCTATTAACAAAGCATGTACATGAAAAGGCTCTGCGCAACTCTAGTTTCCTAGTTATCAAACCAGAGAGGAAAACAATCTGTTACAAAACACATATACACTAATATGTGTGTGTGTGTGTGTGTAGGGGAAGTGGCACTGGTTAGCTTAACTAGATGAAAATCTAAACCTGACTCTGCCATTGACATAAACTTTTGATTTCTATGTGCTGCAGTAAACATGAGGATTTAACACTTGGCTTTTCCCTATTTTACTAGAATACATTACAAACAATAATTTGATGTAAATAATTATGACCTATTTTCAGTTCACAGCTGACATTGATATTCGAGGGGAGTCAGAGGGAATGAAAAGGTATCAGCTATGTTGCATTCATTTTGTATATGCTACATCTTTAATTCATACACCAATCTGAAGAGGTAAGGTTCCTATTTTATAAATGAGGTCCCTGGGCCCCAGGAGACCTCCTTAAACAGAGATGGCATTTGAACTGTGGCCTGCCTAATGCTACAGCCAGAATACATACTCCACTGACTACACTGCTTACTAAACCCACCAAAGGCTTTATTGAGAAACTATCGATAGGTAGCATAATAAAAAGTTATCTTTTTTTTGGATTCCCTAAGCATCAATCTTTGGTTTTCACAAAGGCCCAAGATTACTGTGCACTCATTTGAGTTTTAACCTTTATGTTAGCTATACTCTACCCAAATGATTTACTAATTTTCTTTATATGAATTCATTTTAAATTTATTTCAAGAGAACTTTAAATCACTATTAAAAATGTAAAACCAATGTGTTTGCCAGCAACAGAAGACACAGAGAAGTAACTATTAAAAGATGGGAATACATGTAGTTCCTAAGCTCTCCAGCACTACCAACTGTGCCTCCCTGGAGGGCAGGGGCCCTCTTATGCAGGACTGGGAAGTCAGGAAGCTCCTCGAGTGTAGGGGAGTGGTCTCCGGGAGTTTCTGAGGGTCAAATCCAGGCTTCGATGTCATTTACTTTTCTCCTTTCAAACATGAGAGAAACTTGGCATTTGGCAGAGATGCAACCCTAGGGAAGATTAAGGAATATACCCACTGCCATCAGAAATATGTAGCTGCAGCCTAGGATACCTTATTCAATGGAGCAAATTTGGGGAAAATGCTGGTAGAACAAAACAAAACAAAAGGTGTCTCTTCTGTGAGATGAAAACAAATTACCACTCCTTTTAGCATTACTGAGATTTAAGTGCCCTTGTTCGGAAACTTCAGATTTTCAGGAAGCAAAATTTGATAACTCAAATGTTTCACCACATGAATAAATCAAGCAATCTGATATTAAAAATTTTTATATTGCCAATATTTTTCTATTTTTTGTGGAAAAAAAGTCAAGAAACCCCAAGAGATAATAGCTGGTACTCAAGCATTTCTACATCTTTTAGATTGTAAATTTTAGGAAAGCAGGTACTTATTCGAATTTTACATTCCTGCCACCCCCGCAACCCCAACCAGGCCCTAGTACAGTACATTACATAATGTGTGTTAGAATATTCTGAACATATTCATCTCTTTACCAGACATCCAACTCAGGTATGATCATGGTTCATCTTAAAAAGAAATGACTTCCACAAATAGCAATTTGTTATGAATGGTACGGACCATATGTTGGACAATGTAAAAGACCTCCAGAAGTTAATTGAGCTCTATTAATAGTTTGTGCATTATTACCACATTTGTCCAAAGTTCCTGTGGATGAGTTTTATTTTCACTCAGTCCCACTTTGGGTAGAATATAACTGTTTTCTTATAATTCATGAATTTTGAGTAAATGTCTTTCCATGAATAATGATGAATTGTTAAACTTTAGCAAACTTTAGCAAACACTTACACCCACTCAATTCTACAGCCATTTTATTAACTCCAAGACCCATTCAAGCAACTGAGTAGGCATTCTGCAATACAGAGTTGAACATTCAAAACCAAGGGCACATGGACAATTCATCTAATTTTGATAATTTGAAGGCACAATCACATAATTATAGGTAGAGACAGTTCCATGAAAAGGCCATTATGAATCTTTAATACAGAAGGGAATGAACACTGATTGAATACCTATGCACTTATAACTTAGTATCATTCAAGGCTCACAATAACCCTACAAAGTTGGGAGGAAACTGAAGACCACGGAGGTTAAGTAATTTATCCAAGACCACCCAGCTTGTAAATGGCAGAGCTGGGATTTGAAATCAGGCCTGTGTGACTTCAAAGACTGTATTATTTTCTCTATACCACTTTGCCTTTATGGTTAATGGAAATGTTCTAAATAATCACTTGGAACTTTTGGATACTGGCGACTCCATTTCATTAGTACACAAGGACCGCTGAAAGCTGTGGTTTTATAGGAGAGTCATAGCATACCAGGTCGTATTATGCCAAACAAAATCAGGATTGACTCTAGCAAATAGTAGGGAGCCCACAAAGCTGTTGTAGAGTGAGTTTCAGAAGGACATTTCTAACATACGAGTGCCAAATGTTTTAAGGTTCACTGAAGCGTAACTGCAAGCAATGTGTCCTATGATGGGCAGCCTCAGCTGTTGCCAGTCTGACAGTTTAAGCCAAGGCACTACAAAGTGTGTCTGAAGATCAGTGTCATAAATGGCAACAAATTCTCTGAAAAGTGCTATAAAGATGGCAATCACAGGGCAGAATTCACCTGTGCCCAATACAGAATGAACCACTGTTTGCACAATGGCCTTTCTATACACACATGCAAAACCCTAGTTACTCAAACATCACTAATTTGTTTTAGGTGACAGGACAATCTGCTTTATTATGTATTTAACATTTTGCTACTTCGCTAAATCAACACTAAGCTGCTTTTGTGTTTCTGGTGGCACCGGAAATCTGAAGGTATGAAAATGAATGTCATGGTCCACAAGAGGTTTGAAATATTAGGGAGGTAGGGGAAAGACTGGCACACTAATATAAACCAGTGTGAGGACACTGCTCTAGAGCTTGTATTTTTCTTGTTTTCCACACATGGACACACACACATATTCAAAATGAACAAGGCTAAGAATGTGTTCCAAGGTAGAAATTCTACTGGATGTGAACTATCCTAAAGAAAAATTTAGTTTATCAATGGACTACACATTAGGATAGTTGGTAAATCTAAGACACATTAGCATATAAATGTTAGATTACATAACATTTCTTCACATATATATTTTCTTTATAATTCTATATAGATATCATATTTTCTTCACTGATAAGGCAAAGGTAAATCTCATACTAGCAAATTGAGCACACATTCAAATCAGTGAAGGAGGCAGGAGGGGAATCAATGGGAGAAACGTATACTCTGTATGTAGGAGTTTTTTTTGTATTTAATTTAGTATTTCAGTATAATAAATTAAATATCAAATCAAATACAATAGTAATCACTTTCATTAGACATTTATATTTACCCTATGTATCCAGATGTTTGGACCTGAGGCAAAACCAATTCTCTCTCAAACATCTGGAGGCAAAACCAAATTCTCTCTCATGAATAAATATACTTCCTATAATCTTTCTTTCCTTCTGCTCTATCAGGTGCTCAAGTTTCCGGGATTCCGTTTGCTAGAGATAGACCCATGGGGATATGCTGCCCCTGCGGCGTGCCCTTTAACTGGCAGGTAGACTTCCACCATCACCTTTTTGGGCAGTTTCTGTACTAACAACATATAGAAATAGTCTTCTACACTACAATACTAATACATTGCAGGAGGCAGAATATATCCTTCAAAATATGGAACTGTTTTTTGTCTTTGTGTCTAATCCCAGAGTAGCATACAACATGAGCACAAAGCTTAACATTAATTATGAATTTTTATTGACCAAATTAAGGTCTCCCTCTGAACCATACTGCTCAGCAGTTTTAAATTCCAAGCCATACCTTATGATCAATTGCTTAGGCCTTAAATATTAAATAAAATAATGTGCTATTTTAATATGTCTGAGGGAAATAAATACTTATGGCACGAGACCACTGTTATTCATATTAAAAAGTCCTCTGGCTCCAGTTAGTTAACAAGCAACAAATATTACTAACCACTTCTACTGATGATTGCCTTAGCAAAAGCAGAATTAGAGGCGTGACATCTACTTTATTTTAGATTAAAAATTTTTTGATTATTGACAAAGACAACTTTTGATTGATTCTAGACTTAAAATATATGATGCTCTGTAAACATACATATTATAGAAATGGTAAGTAATAAAGTAACAGGCTAAGAGTTTCTTAAGGGCTAATCTTTGATAACTGCGATAGATACCATTTTTAGGTTGAAATGTGGGAAAAGGCCGACAACTTGTCCTGTTGGTAAATCTAAGAAAATAGTTCTTCAAAAATCAGCCAATCCATAAGGGATTACAGAATACTAAACTTGTATTCAATAACACTAAGAGACCAAGTAAAACATTTTAATCCCTGTTAAATACTATATTTCAATTTCTAAAGTGTAAGAGTGATTTAAATTGTTCATTTTAAAAAGGTAAAGGCTAAAATTCTTTCTAAATTTTTAATTATTAACTTTCCCACTTATCAATGCATATAATAAAGATTGAACTTTTAAAGGTCAAATTGGTACACCTATTGTTCAATGGCTTTTTCATTCTCAATGTAGTCTTTATGAGATAGTTCAAAATAACTGCAGCACTCAAAAGTTATCACAGTAATCAACTGGTATTTCTCCAGTGCATATATTACATACCCATTTCAGTAATTTCACAATTGTTTTCATTTTTTGATTATTTTCAGCTTATTATTTCTTATGTATTGTAGCTTCTGGGAGGAAAGTTACATAAAGCATCTGGAAGTAACTGGAAGGTATATTCAAATAAATAAATAGAGAGTTTCTTTTCTTTTTTTTTGATGGAATATATTTCCTAGAGACAAAAATCTTTAGCAGAGAAGGTAACATTAAATTTGGCACTTAAATATTTTGAACTAACATAGTTGAGAAATATTATGTTAAAAGTTATTTATTTTCTAAAATGTACAAGTGACTGACTCATTTTTATTATCACTCATGCACTGTAAGTCTGGAGAGCAGCAGGTTGCTTGAAGATGCAACAAATATTCTTTCAACACTTCAATAAACACAATGTAAACAGTCACTTTAATAATGTTTCCTTTGTTAATGCAAAACTGAGTGCATTTTTTCCTTCCCTCTGGCTGAGCTATGACTAGCTGAGTAGCAACAGCAGAGTGCTGAAAGAATTTTTCAACAGCAATTTGCTTGTTCTAATTTACTTTTCAAGGTTGATGATCAGAATCATTATGTTGCTTGCAAAAAGATCTATTTCTATTAATTTGACCCAGTCATTCCTCTTGTTCTCATCATATTTAGCTTCCCTGGCAGCTTCACCAAGTAAGTTAATTGAATCAGAAGTGCCATTACCACTCCAGTTCTACAGTTTCATATAAAAAATGAACTCCTATGTCCTTCAGAAACAAATCTGCTACACCTGTTGAGAAAGTATAGGCGTACTGAAAGGAGTAACTCATGTACTTCCACAGGATGGTGAGGAAACCTTTGCCTTTTGCTCTTCAAATACTCTTTCTAGTTTAGTAGACCTATGTCTGCAATGGGCAGTACCTATGCATTATCTGTTTAGTACTCACTTTTTTAAAAAATAAGCAATTCTGAGAAGGTCTGCTTTTTGAGCTAGAACACAATCATCATCATCAACAAAATCAAGAAAGAGAAATCTTGTGTAATTTTCAAATTATTTTCTTTCATGTAATTTTACATGACGACTGTTGAAAAAGCAAGGCTTACTCCAAATGTGTAATATTCTAAAAACGTAATGGGAAACAAGCTATTCCCTACATTTGCAATAAATTTCAAAATAGCTATTTTCCCAATCTCCCTTCTGTGAGGGAATGTGTATTACTACATTTCCAACATTTAAAGAGCTCCAGCTAAGTAGTCTGGAAGTTCAATGGTATCACATTCTTCACACTAAACACACCTATAAAACTAGTGGAGAAAAGAAACTCCAACTTCAACCACTGGCAAATTAATAAGAGTTAACTTAAATAAATTAGCTCACACTTTCTTTGAAATTGGGTGTAAGCAGGCTATGTGTATGAAAGAGAAAAATCACAGGGTTTTAAAATATAGTCACTAATTATCTCTCTATAACCTGCAGAGGGCACCCAAGTCCCTTGAAGGAAAAAGTAAAAATTTAAGAGGAATAACTAATTTAAAATTTTTTCATTATAACAAAATTTATAAACATAAAATATTTAAAAGAGGCCATTTAAAGGAAATATGCAGTTTTGACTTTAAATGTCTGACAGATTAGAAATGCAAATTTTCACATCCTACTGGAAAAAAAATTCAGCAGGTGGTTTTTAGTGTGGAGTATTTGTCCATCTGTAAATGCTTGTGCATCACACATTAACAATACACTGATGTCAATTATACAGATTGGCCAGGGCATTAGAAAAATCAACCAGCCCTTGCAGTATCCTGCTTATAAGGCAAGAAACTAGTGATACAGGTACAGCTTTGTATTGTTCCAGGCTATACACAAACACTAATGTTACATCCATAAAACAGCTGGTGAGGAAAGTTGGAGGCTAGTTGGAAAGACTTCAGGTCATAAGAGTTTTAATCACTTTGTTTCAATCACCAACTCATGAGTTCCTTGGCAATTTTCAGTTTAATGAATCCTTTCACTACTATTAACTAATACTGTGTTTGGAGGAAAGATATTTGAATATTTGACCTTAAAATATTCTTTATCTTACATGATACCGACATGTTTCACAGGGAAACCCATCAAGTCAGACACACTAGTGTTGTATACATTTACATAAATTCATATACTTGTATATGTATGTTGTGTGTATATATACATATTCTATGATGGTCAATTTCAAAATATACCCTGTTTTATTGAATAAATATAACTGCATGGAGTGTAATGATTAAAAACACTAGTTTCTTAGCAACATAGCCAATGGGAACCTGCCCTCTATCTTTATAGAATACTGCATCTTATATTTTTCCTGATCCGCAATTTTGTTGTGGTTTAGGAACTTGCTATCAAAATATATTTTGAAACTAGTTATTAAATTGAAACTAGAGGAGGCTGGCTTGGCACAAACGTAAGTTAGATATGCACTTCTTTGAGTCACTGTTTCAATTTATAAGTTAGATCGCAAAAAGTCTGAGCCAAAAAAAAAGTATAATAACCTAAATACATCACTTGTATTGTAAAATACTACTAGAATAGTAATTACTAAGCATTAAAATGCTTTGCTTATAATTCAATCATTAATCAAAATCTAATCTTTAAAAACATATTTTGTGACAAATCAGTATACTTTTTTTTTTAAAGGTCTTAAAATATACTGGAGGAATAAATCCTCTGATTTGACATCTTGCAAGATAAAGACTGACATTACTATTGAAACAGTTTTAAACAGCAAATTGAGAAACCTAGCATGAAACATGATCTTAAATTTTTTTCTCAAAATACTGTGCAAAATCCCATGTAATATTTCAAAATTTAAAATTATGGAAGAAGAGGTACTCAGATAACTGAGAGAAAGGCAGGCAGAAAAAATTTAATTACTCGAGTATTTTGGTAATGCTGTCACTTTTTTTTAAAAAAAAAAAGCGTCCTGAAAATGAATGCAATTATTCTTATAATGGAAACATAAGAAGTTCCTTTGCCTCAAGAAAAGAAATAGTTAACAAAGCTTCAAAATCATTAGTCTTAAGGTGGATAACCGGGTACTACAACACATTTTCCTCAACTGGATTTCTTTACCACACAGTATGACATTTTCTAATGGTGGTGGTGGTGGTGGTAGGGGGAAAGGTGAGAAGAAACCACGCAGCTTAATAAAACAGAAGCATTTTCTCAGCCTAAGTTATAGCCACTGCTTTGATTTTTGGGTTATCTCAGGGCCAGTAAGTATACTCTAGTGCATGAAACAAAACTAGAAGCAATACTTAGAATGTAGTCTTTGTTTCTTCTTTCTTCAAAGCCTATGTTTCCTAATATCATTGTTAGGCAAAGCAAAAAGAAATGTTTGTTCTATTACGTAAGAAATAAACTTCATTTGGTATTCAATTGACTTTCTAACTTAGCAGACAGGACTTTACATCTTCAAATACTGAAAATAAATTGCATTCTTGGCCCTTGCTTTAAAAGGTTATAGAGAATAAACGCACACCCTGGTAGTGTTCTAGTGATCTCCCTAATCTCAGTTGCACTTTGTCAGAACGAGGTAACTGGTAGTTAAGTGAAATACCCTAGATCAAAGGGGGATTAATCACCAACTGAATCCTTGCTGAATAAACCTGTCATTCAAGAAAATTATTTCCACTGAACTTAGCAGAGGATTGAAGGTATTTGCATAACAGGGACCAACGTACTTCAGCCAGGTTAAAAGGTTCAGAATTCATCCCATGTTTAGCTTTTTGCCTCCTTTTCCTTTCAGCAGCCTGGTACAATGGTTTCTAATCTGATAATACAGCTAACTATCTAAATGATGTCAGAACAGGAAAGTATTGCAAAGTTTGGATGAGGGATGGATCAATTTCACTTTCAGTAACTCCTAAATCTGATTTGTTGGAATTTAAGATGTAATCCTAAAAAAGTCCCTTAAACCTGAGGACTGTTTATTAACACCCCTTTTTTTGACCTTTGTCTTAGGAACAACCATTCTGTTGTGGCAGCAGTCCCTACAGAAGTACTGGATGGTAATTCCACCTACCTAGCTCCCAGGGGTAGGGTAGCAGTTTATCAATGTCTATGAAGTATTTTGAAATACTATAACAAAAACCAAAAAAAATTGGCAATTGTGACTAAGTATAAATGTCTGCCTTGAAAGATCTTAAATCATACAATGTATAAAAACACCATAATAATTTTAATCCAGTAGAAATACTGAATTGGTATGAAAAAATGAAAACTATTTTATGGGACAGACTAATGTTTAATACAAAAATTTTTTTAAACAAATAATTGTCATCGGAATTCCTGACAAGACTACTTCAAACTTGACATTTGAATCAATTGCTTAAAAAGTTAAAAAAAAAAAAAAAATGCCACTACTGTAAGGGTATATTGCCTGAGTACTATATTGCTGGCTTTAAAAAGTTTTTAAAATATTGTTTAGTAAAAATGGAGAAAAGGGTTTACAAAATCATGAACCATCTTTTCTGGAGTTCATTCTAAAAAATTTAACACTTTTTTTTTTTAACCTTTCGAATTTATTGAAGAATAATTACCTATGTGATAGACATCAGATTTCATAATCATATTTTGGCACTAAAAGGGAATTTAGCAATTTTGCATCTAGAGAAGGTCTGACACTATCCAAATCTTTCACTGGAAGTAGTTGCTCATATGCACTGCAAACGCAAAGCATCTTTCAAGTTAAAAAATGCAAAGAATAGTTATCAAAGAAAATGAATAAAATCCATAGTGAGATAATTTTTTAGAAAATGATTGAAGTTTTAACCCAAGAAAGGACTCTTAGAGTGTCTTATAGCTTAGAATAAGAACATGTCAATCACGATTAAGCTTCTGGAATCGGAATCCCTTTGAAATGCAGCTGTTTCTTCTTTAATTGTGGCAGCGGACTCTGAAGAAAAGAAAGGTCCAGCCTTAAAGATGAGTAAGGAATACAAAATAGCTCAGGATTAGTTGTGGAGTTCAAAGGTCGCTAATTACACTAAGGAGTTCCCAGACACAGGGAAAACATTAAACAGGTCACCTACCAAACGGGAAACAGACTCTGTCTTCAGAAATTATCCTGAAGTGACAGGTTTCTAGACAAAATCAAAAGCATCACAGTGTGCCCAGCTGATCTCAATGGGATGAAAACCTAAGTTGGTTCAGTTCTGTAGCACTATGTTAGAATGGAATGGCAACAGATGGCATCAGGTTCCCCAACACCTCATCACTTTTCCAGGACACCCTAGATTTTCCTCCGGTTTCTAGAAATGCCAAATAGAAGATTCACTGATTTTTCTAACTGCTTATAAACTTTTGCCTAGGGGATTATTATATTAAATCTTCGCCTACTCACTAGATAAATGCCTCTCGCTTACCTTAGTGTATTTGGTAAACATTTATACAATCAAGATTCCAAATGGCTCCATTACCATTAACTTATCAACATAAGTGAAATGTTAAGCTTTATTTGAGTTTAAGAGAGATCAAATAACTTACAGGGAATGATATTTTCTTCTTTCTAAAGGAAAGTTTTCACTGCTGATTATCTATGATTAAGCTAGAATAACAAGTTAAAGTCCTGGTCAGGCAATTATTCTTTTTTCTTTGTTACTTGGGATAATTTTGAACACAGAACCTTATGCCATGATAATGCTTTGCAGAAAATGAGTTTATGAGTAGGACTGACCTTAATTAAAAAATCATATTTCAAACCCTAAATTTATATGCACAATCCCTTTAAACTATCATGCTCTTTTTTGAGGAGTTAGCAAATTTTCTAAGCTTTTCCTTAGAAGACTCATTAAAAAACAGAACCCAAGATATTATCAAATTGAGTATTAATCTTTAATGCATATTTTTTTCTAATCTGTAAAAAGACATGAAGTTTTGAGGTTCGTGAGATTTCATCTTCTCTTGAATGGTCACTTAAAGTCCAACTTGACAATGAACTGCTCTGAAAACATAATATGACATATAATTGCAGAAGTAGGTAGAGAATAAAGATGATTAGATGGTTTCTGAAGAAATCAAGAGAATGGTAAGAAAGTGAGAGTGACAGCTTTAAGGAGATATATACTACATGTGACTAAAATAAGCTTAAATGATACTCTCTACCCACAGAGTGCCTTTTGAAATTTTTTCCAGAATTCATTCATTAATTTTAACTTAATAAGACACAGAAAGAGCAGTATTAGATCTAAATTACCTTTAAAAATTTAGCTGCAGACATTAAACGATTACAAAACACTATGATCCTCTTCTGAAGCTATTCCACACATCTTAATATGGCTACTGACATCCTAAGCAAAATGTCATTGTGGCAGATTAACAAGCTTACTTAAAAACTAACTCTCGAACAGAGATTACACACCTTAAGTAGAAAAGTAGAATTATGCAGATTCTTTATTAGTCAATAGGATAGTTCTGATTAAGAAGAACAGGTTACTACTTAAACACTTTTCCTTTGTCTCTGTTGGCTGTTTTTGAAGAGATGTAGTTGTTTCTAACATGGCCTCTGGTATTCTGCAACAACACCTTATACTAGGAGCTTAGTACTTAGATGTGGAAGAGAAAATAGTTTTTATATTGCACATCATCTACAACCCTGAATCTCTGAACTGAAAAGGAGCCTGACCCTTTATCCAAGGCTCAGTACAGAAAAGGGCTATAATTGATTAGCAATGTCTGCCACAGAAACACTAAGAAACAAGTGTGGCAGGGTGACCCAGGACTAGTCTAAAATGAGCCCAAGTGAATCATTACTTTTCTATGTTGTGAATTATACTGGCATAAAATCAAAGGTTAACAAAATTGGAGACATTAGCTTTTAAAACATCCTTTCAAGTTCTATCAGACTACAAACACCAAATAAGACTACTTTTACAATTAAATCATTCAGTGATTTTTCACTCACAGGTTCTATGCATCCACATTAAAAATATAAGATTATGACTTCCTTCAAACTGTTATCATTATATAATCCCATTTAAACATAAGACTATTACAGTAATAATGATCCATATGTTACTGGAGCGGGGGCTTTAGAATTCCAGATGTAATAATCAGAAGAAATTAGTTTCCGGTCTAAAGAAAAGAAAAAGAAATTAATGATAAGATTATTTTATCTTAGCAAAAATTCAACGAGAGCAAAGTCATGATTTTTGAAATTGTGCAATGCAGTTATTTCAAGGCAATACTTTGAAATATTCATTTTAATTTGATATTATCAAGACTTTATTATAACTTTTACCATTTTACAAATACGGACTCATTAAATATTTGAACAACCCATCTTTGACCTTACATGAAATATCTCTCATTTGTGCCAAATCTGCCAATTTTATCTTCACATTTTCTCTAAAATCTTTTTCGTATGGACCATTACTCTGACTGTAAAAACAGTAAACATTTTTCACTGGTTTCTCTTCTATAACCTTATCACGATGGCCCTGATTCTGGGTCTTGCTATTCTTTACCCAAAATGTCAGAGATATAAATTAACACCCAACTTCCTAGCAACATTCTAAACGGTTTGCTTCACTGATTTCTTATTCTAGTTTTGATCAATTTAAGCCTTTTTAAAAATAGCTTTGAAACCCTACAAAAATGGCAACCTATTTGAAGTAAAGTTTTCTGATATGTAAAGTTGAGATAATAATGTTCATTTGGAATTACATATGTAAATTCTTTATATATATATAATAATTAAATATCCGATTAAATATAATTAAATACGCAATTCAGCCTTCACTTTCTTCTTCATGCCCTTCTTCATAAATGAAAAGAATATAGACTATATTGTCTTTTTTGTTCTCTTCAAAGTACTCAAACCCAGTAACAATGAGTGGCAAGAGAGCATACTGTTAAGTGGACAGGTTCTAGAGCAAGAATGCTTGAGTATCTGACTCCCAGTTCTGCCATTTGCTAGCTATGGGACCCTAATCTCTCAGTTCCATCAGTGTCCTCATCTGTAAAATGGAGATAACAACACTTACATAGGGTGCTGTGAGGATTAATGAGATAATATACATGAAACACTTAGAACTTTGCCTGGCATATAGTAAGCAATAAATATTAGCCATTATTATTTAAATTATCATTAGCCATTATTATTTAAATTAATTAAATTAATTAAATTAGCCATTACTATTTAAAGTATAATTATTACTATTTTTAAACTAAGTTGTATATTTTGAAAATAGATTTTATTGTCAAGATGATGGCAAAATAAAGTTTTACATAATTGCACAAACTGGCAGTCAGATTCCGAAACTAACAGAGGAAGAAAAGATGGGTCATAATATTAATTTAAAATGAGTTCTTTCATTCAACATATTTTGTATTAAGAAGTAGGTATATTCCCATCCTGTATTATGCTCTCTGGAAATTACTGTGGTATGTTTAGTTAACATAAATAAATTAAAATATTTTCCCATAGACAATCTAAAATACTGGTCTGTTTGCTTTCAGTCTCCCATATATACAACAAAAAAATGATGTAAGAGAAAACACAGGGCAAGCCTAGGGAAGTAAAGAATACTGGTTTACTCTGGTTACATTACATAGAAGTTATATTGTCATGCACAGTAGCTGCTTAAAATTCTATAGTTCTAAGTTCTCTAATTCTCTTGAAATGTCCATGGAGAGTCCTTTCCTCTTCTTCCTGTTTTAGGAACCCTAATCCTTAGTTTAAGAAATATTAATCTAACTATAATAATAAAAATGTGTGTAAATTGGGATCATTCTTGTCCACACATATAACAGCTTTATTCTCCTTGAGGCAAAAAGGTTTTGCTTAAGTTTAGGTAACTCTACCTCATTTTAGCTACTATTCTATGTTACATATTTCCATTTGATCTGAATTAAATAATTTTGATTCATTTATAAATTTTTTGTCTCATTATATTTTCATGTTTTGTGTGTGTGTATACACACATATAGATCTATACTTTACCAACCATTAAACATACTAAAATGCGGAAACGTCTTTTTTATTGTCTTCCTATTGATTAAGAATAGAGAAGGTGCTAAATAATGCTTATTGATTGCAATATTTGCTAAAGATATTTAAAAGTTTTAAATAAGAACCATCTCTAGTATCTACTAAATCCATACTATATGCTAAGTATCATACTGAGTCAATATAATCTTATTTAAACCTCATAACAAGCCTGAGGTAAATCACACTATTATTTCCATTTTATAGACAAGAAAATTAAACTTCAAGAAGTTCACTAATTTGCCCAAAGTTATACACCTAATGAAATGGCTGAGCCAGGCTTAGGTCCTGTCTGTTCAACACCACAGTCTCTGTGAATCATCTCTGAATAAAATAACCAGAGAAAAACAAATCTAATTTTATACTGAAGTTCACCTCTATCCCAATCTTTGCTCATCCAGACCACTTTATAAACAAGGAGAAGGCAGAGGACAGTGCAAAGTACACAAACAGTTATGTGGGGTAGGATCGGTCCAGAATTTTATAAATTGGGATTATTCTCTAATCTCTAAATTCTGTTACATTCAAATTTTACCTTAGGTAATAACTGCAAACATCATTTTAGTTCCCTTAAGTTAGTTTGAATCTGTATAACTTACATGCACTTATTTTTGGTTTTCCTGATGCAAAAACTTGAACTGAATGCTGATCTGCGTAACACCCAGTGAGTGTGTAATCTAAGATCCTAAAATGAAGCTAGAAAGAAGAGAGAAATATACCAAATTAAGGTGATCATTTGGTAAAAACGATGGTGACATTTTTTCCCTTGACCCAGTTTTAGCGAATTTATTTTACACAGTTGACAAAATAAAAAGTTTAATACACAAGTATTAAACTTGAATTGTGTGTGTGTGCGTGTGTGTGCACACATATGTATACAAAAACACACACATAATTTTTTTCCCTTTGCCTTAGGGCCATTTCTTTGTAAGGCTGTCATTATGAAGTACTTAACACACAATATGCACTTCACTAACAGCTCTAATCCATACTGCAAGGTATGCTGAGTGAATTGAGGTTCAAAGATGGAAGCAACTGGTATCCCAGCACATAAGCAGCAGAGCTGGCATTTGAACTCAGACCACACCGACTCCAAAAGCTGGTGCTGTCTCCCACTGTGCTGCTGTCTTGTATGCCGTATATTCTCTTCTATCCCTAGGGCTACGTGGTTATGATATATTCTAGATCATAAGTCTTTTACAGGCAGGAAAGTGTAAACCTTCTAGCAAAATATAATGTAATTATGAAAACAGAAACATCAGTTTATCTTGTGTTTAGGGTGAATGAGCTGTACTACTTAATTTTCCAGAAGGGTGAAATTCAACTTTTATAGAACTAAGCTTAGGAATTACCTTTTCCCTTACCTAGAAAACCTTTCTAAAACATCCTCCATAATTCCTGGATTTCATTGACAATGTGGGGCTATCACTACACATGCCAACTATTACACTGTGCTGTAAGAGAGTGAATCATTAGTACCTTCTCTGAAGACATAGCACACTCTGTTGTCCAGGTTGCAGTGTAGTGGCCAGGGTGCCCCTAAGTTACAATGACATTCACATGACCTGTGAAAAAAATCTACATTTCATGGAGCGCCTGTTCTCCTTTGCTGTGATTCTCCTCATCTCTGCTGCTAAATGCTCCCGATTTTTGCAGTATCCTGATATCTTTTTATATATTTTTTCTCCTATCTCTATTCCCACAAAATTTCTCCCATTTCCTAACTTTATTAATTACCAAACTAACTGATCACATGCATAAGATGGGATTTAGAATGTAATTTTCAGATCTTCTCAGCAATTTTTTTTTCCTGTTGCAACTCAAATTATCTCTGATAATAAAGGGCTTTTGCTTGTTTTTTTGGTATAATTCTCAATGCTGGTATAATTCTCAACGCTGGTATAATTCTCAATACAACATTAAGTATAGTTATAAGTTATGACCAGACTGATATCCATACAACTGAAATACTGTAAAACACACTTAGATCATTCAGTCAACAAAAATATGTGCTACATGCTTTCAATGTGAGTGTAACTGGTTGGTGATGCGGAATGAATAGAAAAATCATAATTCCAACCCTTGAAGGACATACAATGTGTGGTAACATTCCACATTTTTTTCTGAACGGTATCTGAAGTAGGAATTTTTATAATAATCCTTGAAACAGAGCTTCTGGACACAAGTGAAGCCAAGATAGAAGAAATGAATTATCACCAGTATACTTCTGACTTCACTACCACTTCCCCTAATTGCCTGTATTTCTCTTGATTTCTTTAATACATTTTATTTAGGTTTTCTCACTACCTTTCTAATCACTCCTTCAATTGCCTCACTTGTTCTTCTGAATCTTCCTGTATTATTTTATCTTTTTTCGGTTATTTATTTTCACTGCCTCAACTATTTCTTCTCTGTGGATAATTCCTAAATCCTTATATACAGCTAAGCCTTCTCTTATGAATCAAGCTTTAGATTTTTAGCTACCCACTGAACATTTACAATGGGCTATATTGCTATTACCAGCCAAAAATATGATATGAAACCCATTTCTTCCCAATTTTCTTCATATCAATAATTTAGGTATATTCATTCATTCAGCAAATATTTATGTGCTAGGTCCTGGACTAGATATTTGGAATAAAACAATGAACGAATGAGATTCACATGTCTCTACCCTCTTCAAAAGCGTCAAATTTGGTTTAAGTTCCATTTTTTTTTTTTTAACAATATCATCTTTGAACAACAACATTTCTTGTCTCTGTATTTACTTAGTAGTCAAGGCTTTACTTTTATCACAGCTTTTACAGCAGTCCCTTCATTTTTCTCCCTTTTCCCTTCTTTTCTCTTTCTGTTGACACTACACTAACTCAGCATTATTAACTTATTATAATATTACCCTTTCATATGGAATATTAATATGCTATAGATTGGCTTGTCTCTAGTTTTTTTACTCACCTTGCTTACGTCCATTCCAGATTAACATTCATAAAGTATCACTTGTGAAAGACTACTCCCCTACTTAAAAAAGTACACCATCAACCAAAGGAATAAAAG
The DNA here is from genome assembly GCF_003255815.1 of Theropithecus gelada. Lineage (NCBI taxonomy): Eukaryota > Metazoa > Chordata > Mammalia > Primates > Cercopithecidae > Theropithecus > Theropithecus gelada. The sequence goes on along the minus strand of NC_037675.1, from coordinate 58,597,857 downwards.
TCAGATTCAAATTCTGTATAATCTTAATCTAAATTATGTATCCAGTCTCTTATAGTACTACTACTTTTAGCACTGGTTTCTAAGCATGCCTTGTTTATCCTTCTTTACTCTTTTAAGTAACTTCTTTACCTAAACAATTGTTAGTCAGTCTTCAAGTCTTCATATTCATGCATATCTAGGCCTCAGAGTTTGGCTTAAACTTCACCTCCACTGTAAAGCTTTCCACAATAACTTCAGCTGTAGCACCTTTTTCTTGAAATATCAAAGCTGTTAGCACTGATAAATCGTTGATGTACAACACTGAAAAATTCTTGGAGGGTAAGGACTACATCTTCTATTTTTTGTACACAAATCTCAAATTTTTTGTTTCTTTTTGAGACAGAGTCTTACTCTATCACCCAGGTCGGAATGCAGTGGCATCATCATGGCTCACTGCAGCCTTGAACTCCCCAGGCTTAGGTGATTCTCCTATCTGAACCTCCCAAAAAGCTGTGACTAAAGGTGTGCACCACCATGCCCAGCTGATTTTTCTATTTTTTGTAGAGGTGGGGTCTCACCATGCTGGCCAGGCTGGTCTTGAACTCCTGGGGTCAAGCGATTCACCCGCCTTGGCCTCCCAAAGCGCTGGGATTACACGTGGGAGCCACCAGGCCTGGCCCAAATCTCAAATTTGATAACCAAGAGCTGAGTGGAATTAGACTGAGTTGGGGTATTTAGGTTAGCTGGTTCCCTTTAAAAAAACACAAAAAACCCTTGTTTAAAAGAGATCTGGTTGCATTCTGTTGTCCAGGTTGCAGTGCAGTGGCACAATTTAGCTCACTGTAACCCTGAATTCCTGGGCTTGAGCGATCCTCCCACCTCAGTCTCCCCAATAGCTGGGACTACAGACACCCCGCCACTATGCCTGGCTTTTTAAAATGTTCAAGTATTAAGTGAAATAGAAGTGACTAATACTAAACAACAATAAAAAATCAAACAAAAATCCAAAAGAGAACTTACACCAGACAAAAAGAATAGAATTCTAAAACAATTGGTGGAAAACATTAAAAATCAACTAGAAATATGCAATTTATAAACAAAGGAAGGGCTCTACTGTAGTAAGCCATATAAATATGTTTACCTTTAAATATGCTGTTTCTCCAATACAAATTGGGTCAAATGGCTGCCTCTCATGGCTCTTGGCTCCAAAAGTTACAGTTCCAGAAAGACTAATTTCCATTGACTTTGGGAACTTCTGGCCTAAAACACAAATATACCAATCAACTATTCTAAATCAAGTAGATTCTACAGTAAATGAAAAGAAAAAAAAACCAATAAATAAAACTTGCTCACCAATAATCCAGATCAGTAAGCTTTTCTCTCGAAATACTTCGAGCTGGCCAAAACTAGTTTTATATTCCAAATGTGTAATTGGACCTCTTTAAAAAGAAAGGGATAAAATAGAAAAAGATCACAGATATAACAGTTTTAAGAGATCTAAGTCAAACTTGGCCACTGTTACTTAATACAAGGACAGCATAAAAGCAGATCTGTATTCAAGTTTCCAGAATAGAAAAAATAATGAATATTAAATCTTGAAAAACAATAAAACACACATAAACATTTTTGGTGATGATGTGTATTTCATTATTAGTTCTTAAGACAACTATGAAATCATATAAAATGTATTAATACAGTCACATAGGTTGCTATAACATTAAGACTATGGTTTTACTACATATGTAGATATACTTTGACAAAAATCTGTGCTGCAGAATAAATTTAAAAGTAGAACTGATAATAAAGTAATATTATAATTGGCTAATTCACCGGGTTGTTGATAGTTTGGTTTGACTTGTATATGGAAAAATTGCTAGAAAAATAATTCCTGAGGAAGCTACATTGGTTTAAGTGTATAATTTACTAGTAAGTTTTACTAGAAAGATAAAGGCATATTTAAAGGTAAACAGATTATTTTTATGACTATATCATGAAAATCAGCATTCATTTGAATAGAATAAAATTATTCAGACCTTAAAAATAAGGTAAAAGAGAAAGACAATTTATTGTGGAGCAGTGGGAATGTATTAAGGAAGACAGAAATTATGGCAATACAGATTTTATTCCTACCTATTGTAAAAAGGTATATGAGCTTCACAGAATTCAAAATTATTTTTCACACTTTCGTGAAGTTTTAAATTAATGGTTATTCTTAGTTGTACTTCTTCCTCCTTCATTTGATAAAATCCCAAAATTGGTGGGACAGGGACCTAAAAAGAAACATAAATGTCTATATAATTCTCAGGTTAATGGGTCTAAAACACCAAAAGTAACTGAGAAGAGTTACTTTTAATGACTTAGAGGTTATTCCAAGTTGTTTTAGTAACAGCAATGATGAATCTATATTCGCTTTAAGGATAGGGATTCTTCTCTCTTTTCTGTTTTCAGAGATGAGAAAAGTGCTTTACAAAGGTGTACAATGCATTCTTGTTCCTATACTTGCTCATCCAGGCTCCCCGTCTCCATGTTCTCTGACCTGCAGCATAGGGTATACAATAGGTGTGCAGCAGGCACTGCCAATCTGCCCACAGCTCCTGTTCTCCAATTGAATCCCATGAGTTCTCCAATCCCCTCGTTCAGCAGTAACTTACTTGGTTGGTCATCAATAACTGACTGAAGGGGAAACAACTTGTAGGCTGGGGTGAGCCAATCATTATTTCTGGTACATGTGAAGTAAGACACAGAAAGACCACTTATACAGTGCAAGCCCTAGAGCTGTAAGGTCATGTGTAAGCAGAGAAAGCCAGCTGAAAGAGGAGACTGAGAAGCAGACATGTGACAGACAAGGTGGACCTTGAGTACAGGCTGATATTAATTTTCTGGTTCCAGTCCCAGTAAGAACTGTGTCTGCTTCTTTTCTTATTCTTAAATGGCAATGAGACTGCCTATTGCATTCTCAAAATAAATTTGCTCTACTTAAGCTAGCTTGAGTAGGTTTTTCTAACCTACTCATCCACAACTAGGACAAGAGATAAATGGTATAGTAGAAAAGAGGTTTGGGAGTCTGAAAAATTGGGGTTCAAATCCAGGCAGTGCCATTTATCAACTATATACCTGGTGCAAGTCATTTCACTTCTCTGTGACTCTCCTGAGCTGTAAAATGGGGATAATGTCTAATTAAAGGTTGTTACCAGTACTACAGTACTAGAGAAAATACATGTAACGTGCTTAGGACAATGTCTAACACACAAGCAGTTATTCAATAAATAAATAGATATGAGTAATAATATATATTTGTAATTCAGGTTGCCTGCGATGAGGGGTATTTTATTACATTCATGGTTAAAACCACGACTAAATCATACCAAAATCTATCCCATGACCGTGAACATTTTTAGGGAACATTAAAACAAAAAATTCAATTATTTTGAAAGCTATTTACAAGTAGTTACCGACACCAAAGATAAGAGGTATCTCATTCAAAGAAGTGAATCTTTTTTTTTTTTTTCTTGAGATGGAGTTTCGCTCTGTCACCCAGGCTGGAGTACACTGGTACAATCTTGGCTCACTGCAACCTCCGCCACCTGGGTTCAAGTGATTCTCCTGCCTTGGCCGCCCAAGTAGGTGGGACTACAGGCGCACGACACCATGCCTGGCTAACTTTTTGTACTTTTAGTAGAGACAAGGTTTCACCATGTTGGCAGGCTGGCCTTGAACTCCTGACCTCCAGTGATCCACCCGCCTCAGCCTCCCAAAGCGCTGGGATTACAGGCATGAGCCACGGTGCCCGGCCTAAATCTTCACCTTCATTCATCAATTATTGTCTGATAAATAGAACTTTTTCTAAGTTCTCATACCAAGAGTGTGAATTATTTACTTATCAATAGTATTTATGAACATAAAGATCAGCAAACTCTCAACTATTCTAGGGTTGTTTACCTGGGAAGTGTAGTAGCACAAGTTGAATGACTCTAAAGGTGGAGTCAATGGAAATTTGTAAGGCCCACTAAATGCAGAGTCATCCATTGCATCAATACTACTAGAAGTCAGAATTGCAGAGTCAAGAGAAGTTACACAAGGATGAACTAGAATATCTTGAAGTGGAGATCCATTGGTGGGGAGATTCAAGCTGATGGTAACATTTGGCATGATTCCTTCCAAATCACACTGAAATGCAAACAGAAAGATTATCACCAAAATCTCAGAAGCAAATGTCTGTTTCAGGCTTCTCAAAATTTACCAAAGTCATTTTCCCCAATTAACTCACTTTTCTCTAGGTATTGTTCTCTTTGCTTTCTGTGTTATTAATGGTTTTATCATGTTCTTACACACCCAAGCCAGAGACCAGGAGGGCCCTCATAGACTCCATTGCTTATCTCTAAAGCTCTTACAAAGATAATTTAAATCTGCTGAATTTTCTCCATTCCTGTTGAACCACATTAATACGGGCCCTTACAATTTCTGCCACAGCCCACTAAATATTTCTGAACTTGCTTTCCTATAATCAGTCCTCTAATCCTCCATCCTCCTAGCTCTCCATGCCAGAGCTATCTTAATGAAACATAATTTTTATTATACTTTTTCCATGCTCGAATGCTTTCAGTGATTCTACTTCAATTCTGAATTACTTGTAAAGCCTTTCATTGTTTGGTTCTCATCTACCTCCTTTTTATTTTCCTTCAACTTTTAAGTTTTGGGGTACATGTGCAGGATGTGCAGGTTTGTTACCTAGGTAAACGCGTGCCATGGTATTTTGTTGCACAGATCATCCCATCACCTAGGTATTAAGCCCAGCATCCATTTGCTGTTCTTCCTGATGCTCTCCCTCCCCTAACCTCCCCAACTGACAGGCCCCAGTGTGGTCGTTCCCCCCGTGACCGTGTGGTCTCGTCATTCAGCTCCCACTTATAAGTGACAACATGTGGTGTTTGGTTTTCTGTTCCTGCATTAGTTTGCTGAGAATAATGATTTCTAGCTCCATCCATGTCCGTGCAAAGGACATGATCTCGTTCCTTTTTATGGCTGCACAGTATTTCATGGTGTATATGTGCCACATTTTCTTTATTCAGTCTATCATTGATAGGCACTTATGTTGATTCCGTGTCTTTACTATTGTGAATAGTGCTGCAATGAACATACATGTGTATGTATCTTCATAACAGAATGATTTTTCTTTGGGTATATACCCAATAATGGAATAGCTGGGTCAAATGGTATTTCTGCCTCAATGTCTTTGAGAAATTGCCACAGTCTTCCACAATGGTTAAACTAATTTACACTCTTACCAACACCGTAAAAGTGTTCCTTTTTCTCTGCAATCTTGCGAGCACCTGTTGTTTTTTAACTTTTTAATAATAGCCATTCTGACTGGTGTTGGATGGTATCTCATTGTGGTTTTGATTTGCATTTCTCAAATGATCAGTGATGTTGAGCTTTTTTTCATGTTTGTTGGCTGCATGTAGGTCTTCCTTTGGCAAGTGTCTGTACATGCCTTTTGCCCACTTTTTAATGGGGTTGTTTTTTAATCTACCTCCTTAATAATTTTCTACCCTGCAACTTACATGTAGTCATATTGGATTCTTGCATTTTCCTAAATAAACCATACTGTCTTATACCTCCAAATGCACCTTTGCATGTGCTATTGCATGTGCTATTCCTTCCAGCTGCAATGTTTTCTCCCTGTAAATGCTTTCATTCTTCATGTCTTAGCTCATTTGATGCTCTCTGTGAAGTCTTACACTCTGTATCACCTCTACAGCCTACCTTTGCTATGTAGAGAAGCCCAGGATCTTCTTCCCTATGTAGTCTGGGTTAGTTTGCCAATGAGAGGTACTCATGAGAGATTTACAAGGGAAAAGAGAAAAGGAAGTAACTTTTCTTGAAAGTTCCTTGAAGCCAGATAGGTCAGCTTCTCAAACCTGTCCTTGAACTCCTACTTCAAGGCCAAAGTGGCCAGATGCTACACTTCTGCGGACCTTTCCTTGAATTTCCTCTGTGAGGTCATTAACAGACAGACATGGCAGTTTCTCAGACTTCTTTGTGAACTTTTGATTTGACTATCTCCTCAGTGACTGTTTCTGAAAGGCTATAGCTAGAGGATCAAAGACTTATTTCCTCAGTGCTTCTTGAATAAGCCCTAATTTCTATGTTAAACATCTTTACTCCTATAAATCTTATAGTGGCTTCTTCTGGCCCAACCAGACTGACATACTTTACTTGTGTTTGTGTAGGTAGCCAGGGTCTTTGTACCTCTCTCTTGAAATTCACCTCTATTAAAGCCTGGATCAAACTGACCAACTGAGCCCCATAAGAATTATTAGTATCTTCTGTTTCACCAGAACTACACAATATTTTAAGAGTTAGTGAACTCTGAAAGCATAACACTTAGTTCCTAATGCACTATCATATACATAGATTGCACCATGCATTAACTGTCCACTATCTACAGGTACCTGGTCCATTTCTCTTTTCAAGTTTTAAATTCTTTGAAACAAGAATCGTTACATTTTTCTTAGTATCTCTAGTGCCTGACACATTTCTATGCATAGAAAACAGTAATAAAAAATGTTTGCTGAGTGGCTATCTTTTTCTAATTATAAACCTACTTTTGTTTTCAATTTCTAATATGAAATGTTTCACTTTTAATGTTTTATCTACTATTTGACATGTGTGGGAATTCATTATGTATCTGCTATACAATGTAAGTACTTAGCAGGCAGGCATTATGAAGAGTACTACATATAATCAGTGCCTTTATAAGGTCTCTCAGTGACAATTACAACAATGTCAGTCACATTAAAAATAAATATGCCATATAATCTTACTTTAAAACTTAAAAAAAAAAACTTAGGGTTTTAACTTTTAAACCATCTGCTATTTTCTATATGTGAACTAATAAGAACAAATGAAAAGTAGTTTTGTTTTTGATAGATATTTATGGAGACAAAATAAGCAAACATCAATAGTAAATACCATTATAATTTAATAATATTCAGTTTATACTTAGTAAATTAATCTCTTAACGTTCGTAAAGGGTCAGAGAAACATCAGCCATCATGGAACCTGCCAATGAATCTATCTGGGCACTTAAAATGCCAGATCATCAGTTATTTACTATAGGATGAGAACATCCATTCTAGAAGGAATTGGTGTACTACCCTTTAAACCAATCTGGCATATGTAAACCCAACTTTAGCAGTAAAAGTTATTAAAGAAAAAAAAAGGCACCTAAGAGTTTATCTCATTTTAAAAATGAGAAAAGATTCACAAAATTGTGTAACTTTCTAAAGACATACAGAAAATTAGTAGAAGAATGAGGTCTAGAACTTTGGACCACTGGCCTTTGGCTCTGGTTTTCTACCAGAGTAGGATAAAATGAAGATGATTATTTCCATTTACAATGGGCTTCACAATAAAATTCCTTTAAACAGTAAGTTTTGGAAGTACTTAAAGAATGTCTGGCTAACAGTTATGTTATGTACCTACAACCTTAAAGAAACATTTAGCATGTAGGTTAAGGTATACCCTTTTTTTTCCCTTAAGAACATTTTTTAAGTAAGAAAATTGCCCATCATGATAATCTTGTATCAGGACTAAGAGTAGGAACCAATCTGAAATTCTCCTAAGAGTAAACTGCAGTCAGCCTATCAATGAACAGACACATTAAATGCCATGGTATTAATTAGCATTATATCAAAAATAACATATTCCCTATTTATTGCTACAGAATGAAAAAAAACCAGAACTGGTGAATTTTTCTGTTTTATTTTTTTTAAGACAGAGTCTAGCTCTGTCACCCAGGCTGGAGTGCAGTGGCACAATCTTGGCTCACTGCAGCCTCTGCCTCCCAGGTTCAAGCGAGTCTCATGCCTCAGCCTCCTGAGTAGCTGGGATTACAGGCGTGCTCCATCACGCCTGGCTAATTTTTGTATTTTTAGTAGAGAAAGGGTTTTGCCATGTTGGTCAAGCTGGTCTCAAACTCCTGACCTCAAATGATTTGCCTGCCTTGGCCTCCCAAAGTGCTGGGTTACAGGAATGAGACACTGCGCCGGGCCCTATTTTTCTATTTTCATTTCATTGAACTTATGAGAAAGAAGATTCAACTACTTTAAAACTTAAGAATGACATAATCCATGAACACCTCAATTTTGGAGCCATTTACAATAGTTATTTCTAAGAAAGTGAGTAACTGGAGTGTATTTTTGACCACGATAGATATGAGTTTAAAATAGGCATAAAAACTTTTACGTAACTTTAATGTTAAACAGGATAAAAAAAAAAAAGACCCAATATTTCTGTCAGGACTGTTCTAATTCTCTGCTCTTGAACTCTAGTTTTATCTATCAGATTTATATACAGCCACACATTAAATTTGACATATAAAAAATATACGTAACTGCAGGGAATAAAGAAAGAAAAATAAAGAAACGAGAATACTATTAATATAAACTTGTAGAAAGTTTACCTGGAGGATTTTATTTTCAATCATTATTCAACATGGCATGACTCACCACTAACTGTATTGTTATTTCCATTGTCTTTTCCTTCCTATTTTCTATTTCTACAAAGAACCCAATATTAATCTAATGACTTATTTAAATAAGAGTCCCTCAATATAATTTTAGATATGTCAGAGATGTCAATTTCACCCCCTAAAGAAAATGGAAAATAGGAGTGGTGACTTTAAAGTATGTTCTGAAGTTATTTGACATTACTCTTTTCATAGGTGGAGCTTAATTCCATGCCCCTTGAATATGGACCA